>NW_025215463.1:0-12186 GCF_001659605.2 Manihot esculenta | reverse complement strand
CAGTAGTGGGTAGTTAACCAGTAGTGGGTAGTTATCCAGTAGTGGATAGTTAACCAGTAGTGGGTAGTTATCCAGTAGTGGATAGTGGCATAGATCATGGGTCCATGCATAGTAGTGGGAAGTGGCAAAGATCATGGGTCTTTATTTAGGTTATATAAAGCATCTCTTTTTCCATATTGTACACAGATTATCAATTATTCAATACAATTGCTTTATGCGATTCTTCTTTGAGAGCTTAAGAGAGATCTTGGTTCTTGACATTGCATCACGAATAAGGTTTGATACTAACTTGTATGTTTCTTATTCTTGCTGCTCTTAAAATCAATCAGTTATAAGTGTTCTTAATTGCATGTTAATTAAGGGTGCTTTAGATTGGGGAATTATTTTCTGAACTAAGTTCTTTTTACTAGGGTATGTGTCGTTTCAGTCTCTAATAGGCTGGGGTTCCGCATCAATTGGTATCAGAGCTAGGCTTAGTAATAATTTCTTAACTATCTTTTGTGTCTTTTCTTCAATTTTTCATGATCTTTCCGTTTGGGATACCTATTAGAGTCGAATACATTGTTTAGTTGCTGTTCAAATCGATTTTACCCTAAATTCTTGTTTAGGCGGAATTACTATCTTCAGTGGTTTGGTTTGTGCTTTCTGCCCTAATTCGTATGCTCCTATTCTAACACTCTTAGAATAGTATTTCCAGTGTTTTACTTTAGTCCATATAAAAAAATACCAAAAAGAAGAAAAAAAAAGAAAAAGAATTTCTGCAATTTGGGTCAATTGTTCAAACTTCATTTGATATTGATACCTACTGGTATAAATCATATTTCATATACCTTGAACATATTTCTGGGTTTGGGATTCGAAATACATGTTTGGGGTAGGTTTAGGGCAAATTTGGGTAGTATTTTCACAAAAACAGTTGTACTTAATACTTGCTGTTTTAAGTGTCTATTTTGTTTGCTTGCTTTGAATTGTTTTTGTTGAGTCAATATTAAGATCAGTTAACCTAGGATTGCATGCTTAGGGATAATTTCGTGTTAAGCACATCCGTCTTGTTAATTTTTTATTCTTAGTTTGTCAATTTGGTGTCTTTCTGTCTGTTGGTTCCTTACACTTAGTTTGACAAATTGCACATTGTTGAACATCTAATTACACTTAGTACACGAAATTTCACTTTTGTGTGCTAAATCAATCCGTTTGTTCATTTTGGTCAGTTTGCATCTAGTGTTGTTTCCTATCTTTTCTTGTTAGGTCTTTCCTTGCTTTCCTTATTATTTGAATCATACAAGCTTGGCTTATTGAGTCTTTATTCTGAAGTGCACTTTTGAGATACCAAGTGAGTGCTTGAAAGTTAAACACGTGAGTTGAGAGAATTGTGAATTTTTCTATAATGTCTGGGCATAATACTGGTGATACTTCTGACCCTACGTTTGATCTTAAAGATATGTATAAAGCTTTCATGGATAGCTTTCAGAAGCTAAATTTGAGAATGGATAACCTTGAGGACAACCTTAGATCTTCAAAGGGCAAGTCCAATCAGGGGGATGATGATACACACGATCCATCCTATGAAGAGGAAAATGTGGCACAATCAGCCCCTTTCCGAGCCAGAAGGTTCAATGATCGTGTACCCTATGTAGATAACAATATGAACTCCATAAAGATGAAGATTCCAAGCTTCAATGGTAAGGCTGATGTTGATGCCTATTTAGAGTGGGAGCGTAAAGTGGAGATGGTTTTTAACTGTCAAAGCTATTCCGACGATAAAAAGGTAAAACTTGCTGCCCTTGAGTTTTCAGACTATGCACTAATATGGTGGGATGAGCTTGTGAAATCTAGGAGAAGGAATGGAGAGTTACCCATTGCTAGTTGGGAAGAGATGAAGCGAATCATGAGGAAGAAATATGTGCCTACTTATTACCATAGAGATCTCCATCATCAGTTGCAAAGATTAACCCAGGGATCAAAATCTGTTGATGAGTATCATAAGGAGATGGAGTTGCTCCTGATCAAAGCAAACATAGTGGAGGAGGAAGACCAGACTATGGCTCGTTTCTTTGGTGGTCTAAACAAGGAGATTGCTGATGTGGTTGATTTGCAATCATATATTGATTTGGAAGACTTGGTGAACATTGCCATTAAGGTGGAAAGACAAAGAGGCCGAAATAGATGGGGGAGTAACAGGGCTGCTCAAAACTCCAACAACAAATGGGGTTCCAAATGGAACACCAAGGCTGATCCTAAAAGGTTTGATAAGTCTTCAACTCAAAAAGGCACGTTACCTTCCAAAGAAACATCTAACTCTCATGGTAAAAATGAATCAGCCCCTAAATCTAATAGGACTAGAGATATTCAGTGCTTTAAATGTAAAGGGTGTGGGCATTATGCCAATAAGTATGTTAATAAACGTGCCATGATAGTGAGGGGAGATGATATAGTCTCTGAAACTGATTTTAATTCTAATGAAATGCTACCTTTAGAAGATTATTCTGATGTAGAAATAGAAGAGTATCCTGTTCAGGGAGAGTCCTTAGTGATATTGCGTACTTTAAATGTTTCTATTAAAGAAGAGGGACTTGAACAGCGTGAAAACATCTTTCACACTCGTTGTTTGATAGGTGGTAAAGTCTGTTGCATGATAATAGATTCGGGTAGTCAAGTTAATTGTGCTAGTACTATTTTAGTTGATAAATTAGGACTAGAAACTATTAAACACCCTAATCCTTACAGACTTCAGTGGTTGAATGATAGCGGCGAGGCAAAGGTAACCAAGCAATGTAAAGTGTCATTTTCTATTGGCAAGTATGTAGATGAGGTTACTTGTGATATTGTACCCATGCAGGCTGGACATATTTTGTTGGGTAGACCATGGCAATTTGATAGGCGTGTCATTCATGATGGGTATAGTAATAGGTTTTCTTTTACGTTCCTTGGTGTAAAACATATACTTGTACCATTATCTCCTAAAGATGTATATGCAGATCAAGTGAAATTACAACAATCTGCTAAATTGGGTAAGGGAGGTGAGACAAGTAAAAAGAATGAGGGAAAAGAGGCCAGTAGTAAAAAGAAGGTTTCAAATGGCCCAAAGGAGAGTGACTGCACAGGAAAGGATAAAAATGAGAGACGTGCAAGAGAGAAAACGTTAGTGAATGTGGAGGTAAAAGGAGAGCTGAGTGAGAAGAGTGAAAAATTCAGCAAATCTTCCTTTTATTGTAAAGAGAGAGAGTTGAAGAAAGCATATTTAGAAAAGAGAGTTTTGATTATGTTGCGTTTTAGTTTCAATTTTGTGATTGAGACTAACCCTACTGATGAATTGCCTAGTTCTTTTTCTAAGTTATTGCAGGATTTTGCGGATGTATTTCCTGAGGAGGTGCCATCTGGGTTGCCACCCATTAGGGGAATAGAACATCAGATCGATTTTGTTCCTGGAGCTCAGATTCCAAACCGTCCAACTTACCGGAGTAATCCTGAGGAGACGAAGGAATTGCAAAAGCAAGTTGATGAGTTGCTAGCTAAGGGACATATCAGGGAGAGCCTCAGTCCATGCGCAGTACCTGTTTTGTTGGTTCCAAAGAAAGATGGAACAATGCGCATGTGTGTTGATTGTCGTGCGATCAACAAAATCACTGTAAAGTATCGCCATCCTATTCCTAGATTAGATGATATGCTTGAAGAATTATGTGGTGCTGTTTTCTTTACCAAAATTGATTTGAAAAGCGGTTATCATCAAATTAGGATGAAGTTAGGTGATGAGTGGAAAACTGCCTTTAAGACTAAATATGGTTTATATGAATGGTTAGTGATGCCTTTTGGCTTAACTAATGCACCTAGCACATTTATGAGATTGATGAACCATGTTTTGCGTGATTACCTAGGTAAGTTTGTGGTTGTGTATTTTGATGATATATTGATTTATAGCCGAAACCTGGATGATCATATTAGGCATGTTGAACTTGTTCTACAGAAGTTGCGTGAACATGAATTGTATGCTAATCTTAAGAAATGCACATTTTGTACTGATAGTGTCATATTCCTAGGATTTATTATTAGTTCACGTGGAGTTGAGGTAGATACTGAAAAGGTTAAGGCTATCCAAGAATGGCCTACACCTAAGAATGCTAATGAGGTGAGATCCTTTCATGGATTAGCAAGCTTCTATAGGAGGTTTGTTAGAGATTTCAGCACTATTGCTGCACCTCTAAATGAGATTATTAAAAAGGCTGTTGGGTTTAAATGGGGTAAAGAACAGGAACTTGCATTTAACACATTAAAAGAAAAACTTACTGCTGCTCCTGTTTTAAGGTTACCTGATTTTTCTAAAACCTTTGAAATCGAATGTGATGCTTCTGGGATTGGTATTGGTGCTGTTCTTATGCAGGAAGGCCAACCCATAGCATATTTCAGTGAGAAACTAGGTGGCGCACATTTGAACTATTCCACCTATGACAAAGAGTTCTATGCACTGATTAGGGCTCTTGAAGTTTGGGAACACTACTTGCTGCCTAATGAGTTCGTGATTCATACCGACCATCAGTCTCTCAAACACTTGAAGGGACAAGGTAAGTTGAACAAGCGGCATGGTAAGTGGGTTGAGTATCTCAAAATCTTTCCTTATGTGATTAAATACAAGCAAGGTAAAGAGAATGTGGTAGCTGATGCATTATCTAGACGTTATGCATTGACTTCCATGCTTAGTTCTAATTTGTTAGGGTTTGAGCATTTGAAAGATATGTATGAGAATGATACTGATTTTTCTGATGTATTTAAGGCATGTGAACATGGGGCGTTTAACAAGTTTTATTTGCATGATGGGTTTCTTTTTAGGGGGAAACAAATATGCATACCCAATTGTTCAGTGCGTGAGTTGCTTGTTAGAGAATCGCATTCAGGAGGGTTAATGGGACATTTTGGTGTGCAAAAGACTTTAGACATGTTGAATGAACACTTTTATTGGCCTAATATGCGAAAATATGTAGAGAAAATTTGTGCTCAATGCTTTGCATGTAAACAGGCTAAATCTAAGTCCTTGCCACATGGGTTGTATACTCCTTTGCCTGTACCTACTGAACCTTGGACTGATATATCTATGGATTTTGTGATAGGTTTACCTAGGACAAAAAGAGGTAGAGATTCAGTGTTTGTTGTTGTAGATCGCTTTAGTAAGATGGCACATTTTATTCCATGTCATAAAACTGATGATGCAACAAACATAGCTGATTTGTTTTTCAGGAAGTAGTCTGTTTGCATGGTATACCTAGGACTATTGTTTCTGATAGAGATTCTAAGTTCCTTAGTCATTTCTGGCGTGTTTTGTGGGGGAAATTGGGTACTAAACTTTTATTTTCTACTACTTGTCATCCACAGACAGATGGCCAAACTGAAGTTGTTAATAGGACTTTAGGAACTATGCTTCGTGCTATTGTGGGAAGGAACTTAAAAACTTGGGAAGAATGTTTGCCATATGTTGAATTTGCTTATAATCGCGCTGTCCATTCTTCTACTGGTTATTCACCTTTTGAGATTGTGTATGGTTTTAATCCATTAACTGTATTAGATTTAATGCCTTTACCTTTGAACGAGTTGTCTAATTTAGATGGAAAAGCGAAGGCTGAAATGGTTAAATCAATACACATGAAAGCGCGTGAGCATATTGAGAAGCGTAACAAATGTATGAGAAACAGGCCAATAAGGGTCGCAAGAAAGTTGTATTTAGACCAGGTGATTGGGTTTGGATCCATATGCGAAAGGAGAGGTTTCCTAATCAAAGGAAATCAAAACTGGATGCACGAGGGGATGGACCATATCAAGTGCTGAAACGGATCAATGACAACGCATACATAATTGATCTGCCAGGTGAGTTTGGTGTAAGTGCTACCTTTAATGTTTCTGATTTGTCTCCTTTTGATTTTGGTACAGATTCGAGGACGAATCCTTTTCAAGAGGGAGGGGATGATGTAAGCACAACCAACAACACCAAAAATGATGAGCTAGCATTGCCTCAAGGACCAATTACAAGGTTGAGATCCAAGAGGTTGAAGGAAGCACTTCAAGGATTCATGAAGGAATATGTTGAAGCTTTGCAAGTTCATTTTGAAGTTGAAGAACAATCTGGCCATTCCAAGTCAATTAGGCCGAATGTGTCCTTATTGACAATTCAAATTTTGTATTTATAGTGGGTAGTTATTTAGTAGTGGGTAGTTATTTAGTAGTGGGTAGTTATTTAGCAGTTGGTAGTTAACCAGTAGTTAGGGGTGAGCAGTATTCGGTTCAAACCGAAAAAACCGATCGAACCGAACCGATTTGAAATTTTTGGTTCGTTTTTTATACATTTTCGGTTCGGTTGGGTTTGTAATTTCAGAAATTTTGGTTTATTTCGGTTCGGTTCGGTTTTGATCAGAAAAAAATCGAAAAAATTGAATCGACTGATTAGTGATAATAATATATTTTTCAATAATATAGAGAAATTAAATCATATTAAGATTAAAATATTTTAATAAAATTTAAAATATTAAAAATAAAGTGTAAAAATAAAAAATTATTAAAAATCGAAACCGATCAAACCGAATTGAATCGAACCGAATCAGACCGGTTCAGTTCGATTCGGTTTCTAACCAAAATCTGTTCGGTTTGGTTTTCATAAACACTAAAATTTCAGTTTTCAGTTTATTTGGTTCGGTTCGGTTTTGAACCGAACCGACCGAATGCTCACCCCTACCAGTAGTGGGTAGTTAACCAGTAGTGGGTAGTTATCCCGTAATGGATAGTTAACCAGTAGTGGGTAGTTATCCAGTAGTGGATAGTGACATAGATCATGTGTCCTTATTTAGGTTATATAAAGCATCTCTTTTTCCATATTGTAGACAGATTATCAATTATTCAATACAATTGCTTTATGCGATTCTTCTTTGAGAGTTTAAGAGAGATCTTGGTTCTTGACATTGCATCACGAATAAGGTTTGATACTAACTTGTATGTTTCTTATTCTTGCTGCTTTTAAAATCAATCAGTTATAAATGTTTCTTAATTGCATGTTAATTAAGGGTGCTTTAGATTGGGAAATTATTTTCTAAACTAAGTTCTTTTTACTAGGGTATGTGTCATTTCAGTCTCTAATAGGCTGGGGTTCCGTATCAGAAACTATTGGATCTAAGTGTTCTAGTCCTTATTTTAATGCTAATAAATAATTAGTATGCTACTAATTATTTTTAGAAGTGCTTGTGTGAGCTTGTAGGCCCCTAATTTAAATAAATACAATTGCTTTATTTTCAAGAATGAAAAGAGCCAAGATTGGAAGCATACTACAAGAAATAGACCAAAATGTAATTTTTAGTTTATGCATTGTGAATTTCAACTAATTAATTGTGTTGTCTCAAGTTCATATTTCAAAATTCTAGAACTGATAAATATGGCCAATTTTGAAGAAATTTGTAACGACCCGAGATCCGAACCGCTACTAGCTCTAGGGTTTAGATCAACTTAAGGTCGCCGGAGCCCGTAGCAAGCCTAATACACATCCTGATACACTGATCAGACCAAATTTAGATCAATTTATCATGTTGTTATTAATTTTAATTTACACATTTTTTGCCTAATTCTGTGGTTTTTATCTTATTTTGCAGAAAACGGTGTAAAGTTGTAATTTGGTGAAAAAGCTCTTAAAACTGCCTAAAAGAAGATAAAAGAGAACAAGCATTGTTTGCCCAAACCAAGTTGCAGCTGAAGTGAAGATAAATAAGGAAAGTACAGTCAGTAGAGTAATTTAAAATTGAAATTTCAAATCTTCAAGAAGTCTTTCCCTTATTAAAAATGTGAAGAACACCTCAGCATTCAATTCAGCTTATTCAGGAAGTCAAATCTCAAGAAGATGCACTTGCCTCCCAAGAATTCAAAATTCAAAAGAGGACATTCAAAATTTAAAATTCAAAAGCCATCTCAAGGAAACCTAGGGCAACACTTTCAGCTATAAAAGCCTCCCTAAGCCTCACGCCCCACTTCTTCTCCAAACCTTGGATTGCAAGACGCCTCCTTCTCCAAGCCGCCGACTGGTTCCTCTTCCTCTTCTCTTTCTTTTATTTTTTGGGTTTTGTTTCAGCCATGAGTGGTTGACACCTCTTTTTCTAGTTGAAGATGACAGGAGCGGTTGTCGAAGCCGGTCAAAAATAACCTTCTTGGTTACCTACAATTTACAACTGTAGACAGTGGTGAAGGATCGTATCCACAGAGAATTGATTACCTATTTATTTATCTCAATCAAGACCAATAGAACTAATTGAAAGCGCAAGTGAAAGCAAGTAATCAAAGAGAAATAGAAACAAGTGCAAGGAAAGTAAAAAAGGGGGGTTTTGAGATTGATTTGTCCAACAACTATTGAAAGTAATTAAAACAGCAAGTAATCAAAATAAAAGAGAAATCAATATGAGAAAAGTCCAGTTGAAGATATGGATCCACTTTGGTTGTTTGGGTTGATCATTGAAACATGGTTATCTTGATTGAATCAATAGGTTGGTTATGGGGGTGGAAGACGCTTCTCACCACCATGTCTTTCCTTATGAACAAACTGATTAGGGAACGTCCTCTAACCAATTACTAATCAACAAATTGCCAAGGAACGTCCTTGGGCCAAAGGCATCAAAACAATTGCCAATTGCATGAAGAACAAGAAAGATCCAAACCCTAGCTACTCAAACGCATGAGATGTTGCTAGATCATACAATTTCTTGGGTTTTTACACCAAGTGTTCTATGGACAGAATATTTCCAGCAATTACGGACTAACAAATATCCTAATCCAACAATCAATTAACTTTGCAATTAAGAATCAAGTGGCCAATTTGATCAAAACAACAAAGCAATCTTTAGAATTAAGCACAATTGCATGAATATTGAATAAACCAAAATCAAACACTTTATGTTCAGATCTCACAACCTTTTAAACAACCTTAGTTTCAACCAAACTTCAACTAGAAAGAAGGGTTTCAGCCACTCATGGCTGAACCAAAACAGAAAATAAAAGAAAAGAAGAAGAAAAGATGAAGAACCAAAGTGTGGGGAGGCTTGGAGAGCCTTGGACGATTTCTTGGAGAAGTGGTGGAACTCAAATCTGCCTCTTCTTGTCTTCTTGAAGCCTTTAAATAGATCTTGAGAGGCTCCTTAGGGTTTGGTAGCAGTCCATGAGTCTTTTAGAGGCTGTCCAAAGTGCCCTTGGTCCCATATGTGCCTTCTTTGTGCATGGGTGAAGGCAAAAACGAGATGCATATGAATGGAGGCAAGTGGGGGCTCTTTGGTCTTTTCAATTGCTGCCCAAGGTCTTCAAGATGTTGCCTAAAGAGTTAAGAGGCTGCCCATACACTAATAAGGAAGGTGGAGCCTCCTTTTGAATTTTGAATGTGCATGATACTAAGTGGGAAACATGTGATCTTTGGATTTGGCTTCCTTAATAAGCTTGATCTTGAAATCCAATATTTGAATGTGAATCTTGAAGATTTGGATCTCAAAATACTTCCCTTGTTTGGCTCCTCAAATATGGCAACTTGAGATATGGCTTCTTGAATGAGGAAAGAGAGTGTTGAGAGTGATTTTCGGCTGCCTAAAATGAGTTTCGGAGGCTGGACTTTCGGCTCTGGACGCAAGGTTCGGCGGCCGAAGGTGCCCCCGAAGGTGGGTGACTTTCGCCTCTGGACTTGACTTTAGGCCGCCGAAAGTGCCCCCGAAAGTGGGTGACTTTCGGCTTCCGAAAGTGCCTCCAAAGTGCTTCCGAAGGTGGGTGACTTTCGGCTTCCGAAGGGTGCTTCCGAAAGTGGCTGTTTTTTGGCATTCTTTGGCACTTTTAAGAGCATTTTCTTCAAATTGTTTCTTCACACCTAATATTTGCAAAACATGATTAAAACCACAAAATTAGATAGAATAGGTGCAAATAAACATCAATAAGATCATGAAAATATGGACTAAAATATGCTCTATCAAATACCCCCACACTTAAGCTTTTGCTTGTCCTCAAGCAAATAAACATAGTCAAATAAGTTTTCTTCCTCTAGATCCTTATTACCACTTAAGCTCATACTCTAGACACTTATTTTGAAGCATTGCAGTGAAGAATATATGCATGAAGATTACTTACCCCTTTCCTTGTTTCCCTTTGCTTACCATGGCTAGGATTTGTTTTCCTCAAGAGAGACATGCACATTAATTTGTTAAGACTTTTTCTAGCTTTTGGATTGACTTGCCCTTACCTTGAAGTACTTTATTCAGGCTTTTGCACTTTAGATTTTGCTTGGAAAGGTCACCAACCTATTTTTGATGTCATGGTTTATATTTTTCAGTTGGTCACCTATCCAAGTGGCTACTAGCCTTGTTCATAGTCTTTTGACCATTGGAACAGTTTTTGAATTTGTGCTTTTGAGGTCTTTGCCTTTGCTGAATTTTCTTTCTCTCAATGATTGGGCAAATCAACACCAATTGCTAAATCAAGTCACATTAGGTTCATTCACACAATTTTAATTTATTCTCAATCAATTGAGGGTCATCAATATATTTTTCACCATGGCAAACTCAAAGATTCAATTCAAAAGGTAATTCTCAAACATGAATATAACTCACTGCAATTGATTCAACATAAGTTTAAAGAGTTATCACATCAATGGGGTCATGGAAAGAAAAACTCATCCAACATAGTTCATCAGTTTGAGTAGAGCAAAACAAAAAGAAGAAGAAGGTTGTGGTTGTGTGTGTTTTATTGAAAGCATAAATAATAAAAATGAAAAAATTTTGCCTAATGTAAGCAAACTAAAGATTAAAGCAAAAATAAACTTAAAAGTAAAAATTCAGATATATGCACCCCCACACTTAAATCATGCATTGTCCTCAATGTATAAGAAACATAAAAGAACAAAGGAAACTGAGTACTCCCCTGGGTGTGGTGTGCATAGTGTGATCCACTTGATCAAGGCTCAAGTAATTGGAGAAGGGAAAAGAGTCCCAATTGCATTGAGCAAAAAGTGTAGCGCTACTTTTGATTTGGTCATGAACCATCCTACTTTCTCCATGTACTCATGAAGCAACATGATTAGCTTCTCCTTTTTCAGATGAGGTGTGCTTCTAGCCTTTATGTTTGCCTTTTTGAGATGATTGGGCAGAACTTTGAACTCCAATTCATGTTTCTCCATGTGTAGCTGCAATTTAGTACTAAATTTTGGTAAAACAAACTCTACCTTATCCGGAGGTTTGGGAAGACATTGATCTGCATGCTCCTTTGGTTTAGGTGCTTGGAACACCATTCGTTCCTTGTGAGCATTGGCTGTTTGCGTTGGAAGGCTGAAAGGAGTTTCAGATTGTTCCTTATGCGCAAGACCGGAATGAAAGGGGAACCGAAAAGTAGTCGGATTCGGCGGCCGAAAGATGGCTGAGTTCGGCGGCCGAAGGATTTTCAGTTTGCAATGGGAGCTGAGGTGTACGGTCCGGCGGCCGAAAGATGGTGGAGTTTTGGCGGCCGAAAAAGTCATGGCTTCAGTTTGTGCAAGTCCTTGCTGAAGTGTGCGACAGAGCTCTCTTCAGTCTATGCTTGGTTGCAGTTCTCCTGTTGGATGCAACAGTCAGTTTCTTTCAGTTCTGGCTATTTCTGGCTTTCATCATCTTCTTGGCTAGCCTCCCTACATGAACCATTGTTAGAGTGTAACGACCCCAAAATGGACCGTCACCGGCGCTAGGATTCAGGTCGGCTTAAGGCCGCCAGACCCGTAACAAGCCTGCATATACTCTCTGTGTACCTGTAAAACTCATACATGATCATACATTTTTCTGTGAAAATAAAAACTCTTTGCTGAACCAAGGCTTTAACCTGTGCATGCACTATCTCTGTACTCTGTACTCTGTACTCTGTACTCTGTTACCCCTGACTAGAGCTTGCTCTAGATGGGTTAACTCATATCTGTTAAGCCTGGTTTATCACATTACAGAAAAAACATACATATAATATCCAGATCATGTACAACACATACATCACTAAGTCAAGCACATGTCTACCTTTTAGACACACATTATTACATTTCTTTCAGATTACATGTCCATTCTAAGCTATTACAATTTTCTTTACTCTTTCCGTACTCTGCTGGACTGTCCCTGTATACTGAACCTGCAAAAACTGGGGTTAAGGGAGCGGGATGAGCTCTATAGCCCAGTGAGTTAGAACAGT
>NW_025215462.1:0-12325 GCF_001659605.2 Manihot esculenta | reverse complement strand
TGCTGGCCACCTCGGTCCCTCAGGTCCAATCCTACAATGGAGGACTCAATGAGGTACCAAACAACTCTAACAACACTCTAAACATTCCCTCAAAAACCCCCTACAATATCATAGAAACATGCATAGAAAACACCCAAGAAAGGCTGGACAGGGCACTTTCGGCGGCACTTTCGGCGGCCGAATGTGCCTTCCAGAGCCGAAAGCCATGCAGGTTCGGCGGCAGGTTCGGCGGCCGAAAGTATCTTCCAGAGATGAAACTCATGCATGTTCGGCGGCACCTTCGGTGGCCGAAACTCCCCTCCAGAGCCGAAAGTCCAACTTTCGGGGGCGGGGTTCGGCAGCTAAAACAAGCCACCACAGGCAGGTTCGGTGGCCGAAAGTACCTTCGGCGGCCGAACCTGAGTTCGTCCAGAAGGACAGAACTCAGCCTTCTCATGTACAACTAGCCTCCAAACCTTTCAAACATGCATTTAACTATTCTACAACATGCAACCAAGCAAATAGGGGTCTCAAACTATCCTAAACCCCAACAACATTACATTCATCATACATAAACACACATTTACATAAAGGATAACATAACCCTCAACATTATGCATTTGTTCTAAAACAATCCAAATCCTCACTTACTCTCTCCCCATCATGCATACTCACTCCCACATGCATAGACTAGCTTAAACTTCCAACATAACATCACATAACACACATTGGGTATAAAACCCACATAAACCCTATCATGCATATCTACCCATACTCAACCATCAAACTTCATTAAACTTACTTAAAACTTTATTAAAACATAAGAGAAAGCAAAGATCTACACTTACCTCTTGAAGATCGAGGGTTGGTGCGATCCCTAACTTGGAGATGTGGAGGAAACAACCCCTTGGACCTCCAAGCTCTAAAACTTTGATTCAAGCTTTAAAACTCTTCAAAACAACCATAAAACTTATAAAAACATGAAGGAGATGAAGAAAAGCATGAAAATGACCAAAGGAGGGCAAAACTCACCTGAGCTCGAGAATGGGGAGAAAACTCGCCCATTTCCGATCTGAGGGCTCTTTATAGGCGGCCTGGTCCACCACCTTCGGCAGCCTAACGTGCCTCCTAAACTCATGCATGTTCGGCGGCCGAACCTTGGTTCGTTTAAACAAAGCTTTCGGAGGCCAAAAGTGCTCCCGAAACCTTCCCATGTTCGGCGGCCGAACTTCACTTTCGGCGGCCGAACCTGGCAATTGCCTCCGTGGCCTTTTCCTTTCAAAATTCATTTCTTTTCTATTTAAAGACTATAAAATCATGTGAAAACATTTTAGAAACACATTTTACCCCTCTAGAAGACTCTAGCATCATCAAAATTCCAGATTCCAACGGAGATTCCGCCGGAAGGTAGGGACTCTGATGCCAAAATCTAGCCGGGTATTACATTCTTCCCCCCTTAAGAACATTCGTCCCCGAATGTTCACCAAACAAACATAGCATGGCATAAAACATGAACATACGAAGCACCTAACATCAACATACATACAAGACACATAGCACTCACCTTAGAAGAGATGAGGGTATTGCTGGAGCATGGACTCCCGTGTCTCCCAGGTACACTCTTCGATGTTGTGGTGATCCCAAAGGACTTTCACCATCGGGATTTCCTTGTTCCTTAGCTTTCTGATTTGGGTGTCTATGATTCGCACCGGCTGCTCAACATATGTGAGACCTTCTTGGATCTCCACATCAGGCTCACTAAGAACCTTGCCCGGATCTGACACGAACTTTCTCAACATGGAAACATGGAAAACTGGATGGATTCTCTCTATTGAAGCAGGTAAATCCAGCTTATACGATACATTCCCGATCTTCTGCAAGATCTCAAAGGGTCCGATGTATCGTGAAGCTAGCTTACCTTTCTTCCCAAACCGAATCACCCCTTTCATAGGAGACACCTTGAGCAATACCAAATCCCCTCCTGAAACTCTATTGGTCTTCTGTGGACATCTGCATAACTCTTCTGCCTGCTCACAACAGTCTTGACCCTTTCTCTGATTATGGGCACCACTCTACTGGTGATCTTTGCTAACTCAGGCCCTGCCAAGGCCCCTTTCTCCTACTTCTTCCCAGCAAACCGGTGATCTGCACTTCCTTCCATACAAAACTTCATATGGAGCCATCCCTATGCTAGCATGATGGCTGTTATTGTAGGCAAACTCCACCAAAAGTAGATGCTGCCTCCAAGAACCGTCAAAATCTAGCACACACATTCTGAGCATATCCTCTATTGTTTGGATGGTCCTCTCTGATTGTCCGTCCGTCTGAGGATGGAAAGCAGTGCTAAAATCCAACCTGGTACCCATGGCGTTCTGCAGACTCCGCCAAAACCTGGAGGTGAACTGGGACCCTCTATCAGACACTATTGAAACAGGAACCCCATGCAACCTGACAACCTTATCAACATATACCTGTGCCAACTTGTCCCCAGAATAACCACTCCTGACAGGGATGAAGTGAGCAGATTTGGTGAGTCTGTCCACAATCACCCATATGGAGTCCAATCTGTTGGACGCCGCCGGTAGCCCCACCACGAAGTCCATGGCTATATTCTCCCATTTCCACCCTGGAATAGGTAGTGGGTTAAGCATTCCAGCTGGCTTCTGATGTTCCAGCTTCACCCTTTGACATATTTCGCAGGCTGATACAAACTGTGCCATTTCTCTCTTCATAGCTGGCCACCAATAAACTCTTCTCAGATCTTGGTACATTTTGGTGGCTCTAGGGTGAACACTGTATCTGGTATTGTGAGCCTCTCTCATAATGTCTCCCTTCAGACCCACGTCATCTGGTACACACAATCTATTCCCATAGTGGAGGATCCCCTTGCTGTCAAATATGAACTCTTTATTCTTGCCTGACTGGACAGTCCTGGCAATCTTTACTAACTCTGGGTCCTCGTGCTGTTTCTGAGCCACCTGCTCCAAAAACACGGGTGCCACTCTCATCTAGGCTATCAAAGCACCTGTACCAGACAACTCTAATTTCAAACCTTCATTGATGAGCTCGAAGAACTCCCTCACTACTGGCCTCCTCTCTGCTGAAATATGGGACAAACTGCCAAGTGATTTTCGGGTCAAGGCGTCTGCCACAACATTCGCCTTACTCGGATGGTACTGAATCTTGCAATCATAGTCACTAAGCAGTTCCTGTTGGGAAATCCGGAGATTAATGGCAACCCAATTGCGCAGCGAAAAAATAAAATTTTGGATTTCCTTTCCACGAATCCGAGTGCTTCATTTAATTAATAAGATGGATATGAGACTAACCTGTTAATCTCGTCAAGAAAAACAATGTTGGACTGATGGTGCTGCTTTTTCAAACGAACACCCTCTATGGTATCCACACGAACGTCTTCTATCATTCTAGAGTGCTAGCTCTCTCAAAAATGGATAGATTATGTGCTCCACAATCTACAATCTTTTAGACTGAATTTTCTCAAAAACACATGTATTCTACAATTCGTAGAAGGGGTATTTATATGTTTCAGTCTTTTGTTTTTCCTACAACTCTTTTTCCTAAAAGGAGTTGTATTTTTCCCACAACTCCTTTTCCTAAAAGGAGTTGTGTTTATCCCACAACTCTTTTTCCTAAAAGGAGTTGTGTTCATAACCAACTATCATAATCTCGCAGATACTCAAATATCTTATGTGATAGAGTCCTTTATCTGTAACAGTTACAGATAGACTGCAGATCTTTTAAATATTATTATCTCATAATAATAAATGATTAATAATAATAACACTTTATTATTATTAATTATATTAATAATTAATAATAATAATAATAACACTTATTATTATTAATTATATTAATAATTAATATTAATAATAATAACACTTTATTATTATTAAATATTAATAATAATAACACTTTATTATTATTAAATATTATTAATAATAACACTTTATTATTATTAATTATATTAATGGGTTTTGGGCTTTTAACCCATTAATATAACATAACACATCAACAACATTTTTTTGTGTGTGACCCAATAGGCTCACATTAATTGGCAATAAGCCCAGTCCCACAAGGCCCATAAATCATAAGTGGCCTCTAACAAGACATTATGACTACCCAACTAATATGAGGATCAATAGTCCAATAAAACCTAATAAATAGAATATGAATTAATCCTTTTGTCACACGATATCTAGTTTGAACATAAGTCATGGTCAATGTCAAACTTATAATGTTCAAACTTATAATTTCTCGATCTCTAAGTAGACTGATAAATTCAAATGATATTGATCACACTATTAATTCATTTGAGCACGGCCATGCATTTCTGAGTCTCACTTATCGAGGGGCCCAGAAGATATCTCTCTCATAGAGAGGGACAAATCCTATCTTGATTGTTCATTATCCTCTACATAATTTCTATTATGCTCAATCATAACCTTTATGATTGTCCGATTAAAGACAACGTTTGATTATGTCAAAACATAATAGTCCTTATGTTGGAAACTATGACAATCTCAAGTCAAAGGATTAAGATATAACTACTTTGAGATTCACTTATGACAATGACCCATGTAGTGATCTCAATGCGGGTCCATCCAATACTTTGTTCTCCAACAAGTATTTATGATTATTGAATTATATCAACATATACATAATCATCTCATGATTATCAATCAATAACCATACCAGTTATATTTTATTATTATCAACATAATAATAAGTAACCAGGGATGATAATCATTATTATGTAACATGCAAACAAATAATAATGATAAAAACCTCTTTTATTAATAACCAAAATGACATACAAAAAGGTCCAAGATAATGGCCTAGGGCATATACACTAACAATCTCCCACTTGCACTAGGCCTAATCATATAATTATCTAATACCCATAGACCTAGTGTGCTGATCATGCTTGACCTGTGAAAGAGGCTTGGTCAGTGGATTTGCAATGTTGTCATTTGTGTCTACTTTGCATATTTTGATATCTCCTCTATCAATGATCTCTCGAATAAGGTGATATCGTCTGAGTATGTGTTTAGATCTCTGATGAGATCTGGGCTCCTTTGCCTGTGCTATGGCACCATTATTACCATAATAAAGGTCCACAGGATTTGCAATGCTGGGAACCATTCCCAACTCTAAGATGAATTCCTTCAACCAGACTGCCCTTTTGGCTGCATCTGATGCTGCTATATACTCAGCTTCTATTGTAGAATCTGCTATAGTGCTCTGCTTGGAACTCTTCCAACTAACAATTCCACCATTTAAAATGAATACGAATCCTGACTGCGATCTGAAGTCATCTATGTCGGTTTGAAAACTAGCATCTGTGTAACCACTTACAACTAGCTCGTCTTCCAAACCTCCATAAACTAGGAATGCATCCTTAGTCCTTCTAAGGTACTTTAGGATATTCTTAACAGCTGTCCAGTGACTTTCACCGGGATCTACCTGATATCTGCTTGTTGTGCTCAAGGCATATGAGACGTCTGGTCTAGTACATAACATGGCATACATGATAGATCCAATAGCAGAAGCATAAGGGATCTTATTCATCCATTCTCGCTCATCAGATGTCATAGGACATTGATTCTTGCTAAGATGAATACCATGAGATATGGGCAAGAATCCTCTCTTGGAATCTTGCATGCTGAACCTTTTTCAGCACCTTGTCAATATAAGTACTTTGACTCAGACCGATTATCCTCTTGGATCTATCCCTATAGATCTTAATACCAAGGATATATGCGGCCTCACCTAAGTCCTTCATTGAAAAAGAATTCCCAAACCAAGTCTTAACCTTTTGCAAGGTAGGGATATCATTTCCAATGAGTAATATGTCATCCACATATAGGACTAGAAACACAACTGCACTCCCACAAACCATCTTGTAAACACAAGGTTCATCTTCATCAATGAGCAAAAGTTCACGATTATCAGTCATGAGAAATCCATATCTCTCAGGCTGATGACGTGTCCTATCAGATCTGTGTGGGACTTGTGTCACCCTTTCAGTTTCCACAACTGTTTGTGGTTCTGAAAGTGGTTCTATCGGCGGTTCAATTCTCTCTTGTGGTGCTTGAGTTTCCTCAAGTCGCACTGTACTCCCACTGAATCTCTGAGAGATAAATTCCTTTTCCAAAAAAGTACCATTTCGAGCAACAAACACTTTGTTCTCTGAGGGAGTATAGAAGTAGTATCCTTTGGTTTCCTTAGGATACCCCACAAAATTGCACTTGATAGATTTTGGAGCTAGCTTATCTGAAATTGGGCGTTTCACATAAGCTACGCAACCCCAAGTCTTAAGGAAAGACAAACTGGGCATTTTCCCAGTCCATAACTGATATGGTGTCTTTTCAACCGCTTTCGATGGTACTCGGTTTAGAATGAATGCAGCTGATTCCAAGGCATAACCCCAAAACGATAAAGGGAGATTTGTTTGACTCATCATAGATCGAACCATATCTGACTCGCGGTTGTCGAAGCCGGTCAAAAATAACCTTTCTGGTTATCAACAATTTTACAACTGCAGATAGTGGTGAAAGGATCGAATCCACAGAGAATTGATTACCTATTTATTTTTCTTAACAAGACCAATAAAATAAACTGAAATAATAATAAATTAAAGATGAGATAAAAGACTGAAAGTGGGATCAAATGAGATAAACTGGAAGCAGAATAAAAATAAATTGCAATAAAAGTAAAATGGGGGGGTTTGAGATTGATTGCAGTAACTAATAATGAGAGTAATAACAGAAAGCAAATAATTAAAATAAAAGAGTAAATCAATATGAGAAAAGCCTAGTTGAAGATATGGATCCACTTTGGTTGTTTGGGTTGATCATTGAAACTTAAATTATCTTGATTGGTTCAATAGATTAGTTATGGGGGTGGAAGACGCTTCTCACCACCATGTCTCTCCTTATGATTAAATTAATTAGGGAACGTCCTCTAATTAATTACTAATTAACAAATTGCCAAGGAACGTCCTTGGGCCATAGGCATCAAAACAATTGTCAATTGCATAAAGAAATAGAGAGATCCAATCCTAGCTACCCAAACGTATGGAGATAACGCTAGATCATGCAATTTTCTTGGGTTTTATCCCAAGTGTTCTAAGGTCAGAGTATTTCCAGCAATTACGGACTAAAAATAATCCCAACTAACAATCAATTAACTTTGCAATTAAAATCAAGTGGCCAATTTGATCAAAACAACAAAGTAATCATGTAATTAAAGCATCAATTGCATAAAATATTGAACAAAACCAAAGACAATAATTTATGTTCAGATCTCACAACCCATTAAACAACCTTAGTTTCAACCAATCCTCAACTAGAATAAAATATTTCAGCCTCTCATGGCTGAAATAAAACCAAAAATAAAAGAAAAGAAAAAGGTAGAAGAAGAGATGTGAATTTCGTAGGTGTCTCCCAAGGGGAGCTTAAAGACCATGTAGAGGCTTCCTATGTGGCTTTTTATAGTTGAAAAGTGTTGCCCTAGGTCATACTTACTGCCCAAGAGGTATTTTCTGCCCAAGATGTGTCTGAAAAGGAAAGAATCGCGCTTTTCGGCTTCAGAAGGAAGGCTGCGCGCGAATGCTTTGCGGAAGGAAGTTGGTGCGCGCGGTTTGGTCTCCGAAAGGGAAGGAGGCACAGATTGTGCTTCCTAAATAAGTTTAGATGCTGACCTTGCTTCCTAATTAGTGTAGAGGCTGCCCAAGTTGCTGCCCATGCTCAACTTGTTGCCCAAGTTGTTGCAGAAAAGGAAGGTGGCGCGCAGATGGCTCTCAAAAGAGGAAAGCGCGCAGATTGTTTCTGAATAGGAAGGATGCACGAATTTTGATCTTCAAAGTGGAAGATATGTTGTCCATACATTCCTTTTTAGGTGGAGCCTCTTTTGAAATTTGAATGTTGAACGCAGAAGAGGAAGAGCATCTCTTTGAGATCTTGCTGCCTAAATAGGAAGATATGACTGTTGCAGTGTGTGCACATCTTTGAACAAGGAAAGAAAGATCTGCGATTTGAATTTCAAATAATCTTCTGACTGAGCTTTCCTTGTTTGCTTTTGCTTCTGCACTTTCCTTATTTGTAAACTTTCCTTTTTTGGCACTTTCCATATTTGGCACTTTTTGGCAGTTTTAAGAGCATTTTCTCCAGATTGTCTCTTTACAACTAATATCTGCAAAACATAATTAAAACCACAAAATTAAGCAGAAAAGATGTAAATAAACATCAAGAACATAATGATAAAATGGACTAAAATATGCTCTATCAAATACCCCCACACCTAGCCTTTTGCTTGTCCTCAAGCAAATAAACATAGTCAAATAAGCTTTCTTTGCTACTTGATCCTTATTTCCACTTAAACTCTTACTCTAGACACCTATTTTGAATCATTGCAGTGAAGAATATATGCATGAAGATTACTCACCTTCTTTCCTTATTTCCCTTTACTTACCATGGCTAGGATTTGTTTTCCTCAAGAGAGACCATACATGCACATTTTGTTCAGATAAGACTTTTTCTAGCTTTCAGAGTGACTTGCCCTTACCTTGAAGTACTTTATTCAGACTTTTGCACTTTATTCAGACTTTTGCACTTTAGATCTTGCTTGAAAAAGTCACCAACATTTTTACGTGAAGGTACATATTTGTGATACCCACCCCCAGTTACTCAGTTGGTCACCTTTCCAAGTGGCTACTAGCTCTGTCCATAGTCTTTTGACCATTGGAACAATATTAGATTTGTGCTTTTGAGGTCTTTGCCTTTGCTGAATTTTCTTTCTCTCAATAATTTGGGCAAATCAACACCAATTGCTAAATCAAGTCACATTAAGTTCATTCATACAATTTTTTAATTTATTCTCAATTGAGGGTCATCAATATATTTTTCACCATGTAAAGCTCAAAGATTCAATTCAAAAGGCAATTCTCAAACATGAATATAACTCACTGCAATTGATTCAACATAAGTTTAAAGAGTCATAACATCAATGGGGTCATGGAAAGAAAAGCTCATCCAACATAGTCTATATGATGAGTAAAGCATCTAAAAAAAATAGAAACAAAGTAAATAAAAAACTGTGGCTATTTGTGTGTGTTATTGAAAGCAAAAATGAAAAAATTTCAACTAATGCAAGCAAACTAAAAATCAAAGCAAAAATAAACTCAAAAAGTAAAAATTCAGAAATATGCACCCCCACACCTAAATCATGCATTGTCCTCAATGTATAGGAAATATTAAAATGCAAAAGAAACTGAGTACTCCCCTGGGTGTGGTGTGCATAGTGCGATCCACTTGATCAAGGCTCAAGTAATTGGAGAAGGGAAAAGAGTCCCAACTGTATTGAGCAAAAAGTGTAGCACTCTTTTTGATTTGGTCATAGCCCATCCTACTTTTTCCATGTACTCATGAAGTAACATGATTAGCTTCTCCTCTTTCAGATGAGGTGTGCCTCTAGCCCTTATGTTTGTATTTTTGAGATGATTGGGAAGAACTTTGAACTCCAATTCATGTTTCTCTATGGCTAGCTGCAATTTAGTACTGAATTCAGGCAAAATAAACTCTACCTTATCCGGAGGTTTGGGAAGACATTGATCTGCATGCTCCTTTGGTTTGGGCCATTGGACTACCATTTGTTCCTCCTGGGCATGGACTGTTTGCATTGGAAGGATGAAAGGAGTTTCAGTTTCCTCCTTCTGCATAGGACCTAACTGAGGTGGAAGACTGATTTGTGTTGGAAGCTGAAAGGACGCGCCTGAGAGAATTTCAGGTACTCCTTCTTGCGTAAGATTGATCTGCAATGGAAGAATGAAAGGAGTTTCATGCGATGGAAGCTGAAGAGGTGCAACTAGAAGAGTTGCAGGACTGTCCTGCGGTCCAAGCTGAGGTGGTTCAGTTGGAGTTCCTTCTGACTGCGCAAGATTGATCTGAAGAGGTGTGATTAGCTCTCCTTTGTTCTGTGCGTGTTCGCAGTCCACCTGTTGGATGTAACAGTTAGTTTCTTTCAGTTTTGGCTCTTTCTGGGTTTCTTCCCTGCAAAGATCATCATTTAGTATATCATCTTGAAAAACATTTTCACTAAAAGAATCAATGATATCTAAATTATCAACAGGTTCTGTTTGATCAGTTGGTTTGGACAAACAGTATTCTGGTTGTGCCTCTTCAGCAGCTTGTTCTTGTACTTGCCAACTTTCATCATTTATCTCATCAGCTTGAAGCTCTTCCTCTTTTCTTACCATGTCTGCATCTTCCCATCGTTCCATCCACTGTTGGATGTTTTGCATCCTTTGTTGGACGCTTTGCAAAGAAATTGTAAATGTCTCCATCATCTCCTTAAGTTGTTGGTCGTAACTTGGAGGTTCTGGTTGGGCTTGATATTCTTGATAATCCTGGTAGTAGTTAGCTTCAGCATAGCCATAGTTTGGCTGGTCTCCCCAATATGGATTGTATGTGTCAGGGTAGGGATCATGCCTTGGCTGTTCATAGTATCTTCCAAACGCATGTGCTTGTTGGTCATCCTCATAAAGTGTAGGGCATTCAGAAGCTAGATGTCCCACATATGCACATATCCTACATGGCTGAGATAGCTCAAATCGTCGAGCCCGTAGTTCTAAGACGTAGGTTTTCACACTTGAGGCTAGGTTAGGAATTTGAAAAGAAAGATTAGATGTACTTACCTCATCCATGATTCAGATCTGCGATGGAAGCTTTTTGTGCTCAAATTTTTTTTTTTTTTTTTTTTTTGGAATCTTAAGGAAGAATGTCCTTGAGTGCAGATTTGGCCCTAAAAGAAAAATAAACAAGTTAGATCAACTCCCCGGCAACGGCGCCAATTTTTGACTCGCGGTTGTCGAAGCCGGTCAAAAATAACCTTCCTGGTTATCAACAATTTTACAACTGCAGATAGTGGTGAAAGGATCGAATCCACAGAGAATTGATTACCTATTTATTTTTCTTAACAAGACCAATAAAATAAACTGAAACAATAAAATTAAAGATGAGATAAAAGACTGAAAGTGGGATCAAATGAGATAAACTGGAAGCAGAATAAAAATAAATTGCAATAAAAGTAAAATGGGGGGGTTTGAGATTGATTGCAGTAACTAATAATGAGAGTAATAACAGAAAGCAAATAATTAAAATAAAAGAGTAAATCAATATGAGAAAAGCCTAGTTGAAGATATGGATCCACTTTGGTTGTTTGGGTTGATCATTGAAACTTAAATTATCTTGATTGGTTCAATAGATTAGTTATGGGGGTGGAAGACGCTTCTCACCACCATGTCTCTCCTTATGATTAAATTAATTAGGGAACGTCCTCTAATTAATTACTAATTAACAAATTGCCAAGGAACGTCCTTGGGCCATAGGCATCAAAACAATTGTCAATTGCATAAAGAAATAGAGAGATCCAATCCTAGCTACCCAAACGTATGGAGATAACGCTAGATCATGCAATTTTCTTGGGTTTTATCCCAAGTGTTCTAAGGTCAGAGTATTTCCAGCAATTACGGACTAAAAATAATCCCAACTAACAATCAATTAACTTTGCAATTAAAATCAAGTGGCCAATTTGATCAAAACAACAAAGTAATCATGTAATTAAAGCATCAATTGCATAAAATATTGAACAAAACCAAAGACAATAATTTATGTTCAGATCTCACAACCCATTAAACAACCTTAGTTTCAACCAATCCTCAACTAGAATAAAATATTTCAGCCTCTCATGGCTGAAATAAAACCAAAAATAAAAGAAAAGAAAAAGGTAGAAGAAGAGATGTGAATTTCGTAGGTGTCTCCCAAGGGGAGCTTAAAGACCATGTAGAGGCTTCCTATGTGGCTTTTTATAGTTGAAAAGTGTTGCCCTAGGTCATACTTACTGCCCAAGAGGTATTTTCTGCCCAAGATGTGTCTGAAAAGGAAAGAATCGCGCTTTTCGGCTTCAGAAGGAAGGCTGCGCGCGAATGCTTTGCGGAAGGAAGTTGGTGCGCGCGGTTTGGTCTCCGAAAGGGAAGGAGGCACAGATTGTGCTTCCTAAATAAGTTTAGATGCTGACCTTGCTTCCTAATTAGTGTAGAGGCTGCCCAAGGTGCTGCCCATGCTCAACTTGTTGCCCAAGTTGTTGCAGAAAAGGAAGGTGGCGCGCAGATGGCTCTCAGAAGAGGAAAGCGCGCAGATTGTTTCTGAATAGGAAGGATGCACGAATTTTGATCTTCAAAGTGGAAGATATGTTGTCCATACATTCCTTTTTAGGTGGAGCCTATTTTGAAATTTGAATGTTGAACGCAGAAGAGGAAGAGCATCTC
>NW_025215461.1:0-12288 GCF_001659605.2 Manihot esculenta | reverse complement strand
TTTTGAAAAGAAAGAAGAAGAAAAACTGTTTCTGCTTTTATTCAAGATGTAAAGAATCGTACAAAAATACATGTTATCACTGTGATCTGTTTAAGAAGGGTTACATAACCCTACAGGTCACATGACCTCTAACACGTGAGAGCAAATAAAGAAGTAAAAACTCATCTTTACCCTTACAGAAGACAATTACCCATATAACCCAGGAACATAAACACAATAACACAATATAACAGAACATCAGCTATCCTGTATTCTCTACACGCCCCTGCAAGTTGGAACTGGGATGGAAACCAGGGGCAACTTGGAGCACAGCCGGTGATGGTGATCTGAAGATAACGGTTTGGTGAGCAGGTCTGCGAGCTGAGCTGTGGTGGAGACATGAGAAGGACAGATGAAACCGCGTTGAAATTGCTCACGGACAATGTGACAATCGATGGCAATGTGTTTGGTGCGTTCGTGAAACACCGGGTTAGCGGCAATGTGCAAGGCAGCCTTGTTGTCACAGTGGAGGGAGATTGGCAGCTGAATAGGTACCTGTAAGTCTTGAAGAATATAAGAAATCCATAATAATTCACAAACAGTACTGGCCATGGCACGATATTCCGCTTCAGCGGAGGATTTTGAAACAGTAGGCTGTTTCTTGGTTTTCCAGGAAACCAATGACGAGCCAAAGAATATGCAAAACCCAGTAAGTGACTTTCTGGAGAAGGGGCAGGCGGCCCAATCAGAGTCACAGTAAGCTGTGAGAGGCATAGAGGTACTAACAGGGAAGCACAGGCCTTGATGAAGAGTGCCCTTCAAGTATCGAAGGACATGCATAGCAGCCTCCCAGTGAGGCTTGCGGGGTTGATGCATGAATTGGCTCAGATGCTGGACAGCATAACTGAGGTCAGGCCTGGTGAGATTGACATAAAGAAGCCTCCCAATCAAGCGCCTGTAAACATGGGGATCAGGCAAAATATCTCCTGTAGCTAGAGACAATTGCAAGCCTTTTGGTAAAGGGAAGGGGGCTGGTTTGCATGATTGCATACCAGCATCCTTCAGAATGTCGGATATGTATTTCGTTTGGCTTAAAAGAGTGGCAGTAGAAGATCGGGCCACTTCAAGACCAAGAAAATATTTGAGAAATCCCAAATCTTTAATGGTGAACTTAGAGTGTAAGGCATGTTTGATCTCAGTCATAGCAACAAGAGAAGTACCAGTAAGAAGAATGTCATCCACATATATTAATAAAGCAAGAAAATAATCAGTAGTACTTTTAACAAAGAGACAATAGTCATGAGCAGACTGAGTGAAACCGAGAGATTTCAGATAACTTGTGAATTCAAGGTTCCATTGACGAGAGGCCTGTTTAAGGCCATACAGAGACCTTTTAAGGAGACAGACTTGCCCTGGCAAGGCCTTATTATACCCCTGGGGAGGATGCATATAAACTTCTTCATCTAAAGTGCCATGTAAGAAGGCATTGTTTATGTCAAGTTGAAACACAGCCCATTGTTTATGAGTGGCAAGGGCTATCAGAATCCGAACAGTAGCCAATTTGGCAACAGGAGAGAAACGGTCTTTATAATCAAGACCTTCAATTTGATTGTAGCCCTTGGCCACCAACCGGGCTTTGAATCTATCAATGTCACCATTTGGTTTACATTTAACTTTGTAGACCCATTTACAACCTATGGCTTTCTTGCCTTGAGGGAGGGTTGTAAGGGTCCAGGTGTTATTTTTTTCAAGTGCATGCAATTCATGTTGCATTGCATTAATCCAATTAATGTTTTGGGATGCCTGACTGTAGGTAGTTGGTTCAGGGATGTGGGAAACATTCAGAACATAGGTTTGGTAGGAAGGTGTAAAACAGATGGGTGAGGGGAAGGGGAAGCAGTAGTGGTGGCTGAAGCAACAAAGTCCTCTAGCCAAGAAGGAGGTTTAATAGTTCTGGAAGACTTGCGAAGGCTAGGAGAGGTGGGAAGCTGAGAGGGAGGAGAAGGTGGAGGTGGGACAGAATCTGGATCATGTATGGGAATAGGTATCATCACAGGGGTTTGTTCAGGTGGTGTGCTAAAAGGAAAAATATGTTCATAAAAAACAACATCACGGCTAACAAATATAGTACCAGTAGAGAGATCATATAGTTTGTAAGCCTTGTGATTGTTGGCATAACCAATAAAGGCAGCCTTGATGGACTTGCTGCCAAATTTATCTTTATGAGGAGTGGTTTTGGTTGCAAAACAGAGGCAGCCAAACTTTTTCAGATGAGAATAGTCAGGGGCATGCCCATAGAGGCGCTCATAAGGGGTCTGCCAACCAAATTGGGCCATAGGGAGTCTGTTTATTATGTAGGTGGCAGTAAGGATGCATTCAGACCAAAAGATCTGAGGCGCATGAGAGTGAATTTTGATGGCTCTAGCCGTGTCTAAGAGGTGTCTGTGTTTTCTTTCAACAATGCCATTTTGTTGAGGGGTGTGAGGACAAGATCTTTGGTGAATGATACCTCTTTGATTGAGTAATCTGGAGCATTCATTGCTAAGAAATTCGCAACCATTATCTATTCTTATTATCTTAACAGTGGTGTTAAAATGATTGTGCACCATATTCAGAAAAGTAGATAGGATATGAACAGTTTGACTCTTAAGACGCATCAAGAAAGTCCAGGTTGCTCTAGTGTGGTCATCAACTAGAGTTAAGAAGTATTTAGCTCCTGTGACACTTTCTATGTTATATGGTCCCCAAATATCTATGTGAAGTAGATCAAAGGGCTTCTTAGCAGTAGTATTGCTAAGTGGAAAGGGTAGCCTGGCTTGTTTAGCCTGAGGACAGGTTGACAGTGTAAGGGAATATTCTCAGTGTGTTGAAACATTGCAATATGTTTTAATTTCCCAAGAGATGCATGTCCTAATCTATCATGCCAATCAAGAATATGAACAGCAGACATGCAAGATTCAGTTCTGAAAGTATGGCTTTCTTTATTTACTGAATGTGTAGAAGCGTGGTATTCACAAAGGATTGCAACTCAGGCATAGTATTCACAATAGCAGCCAATTGTTTATCAATTTCAAGAGGCAAAAAACTCATCTGATTCAATTTGTATAACCCTGCCTCTTCCTTGCCCACAGCAACCACTCGCTTAGTCAGAGGGTCCTGAATAATGCAACAAGTAGGAAGGAAGAGACAACTCAGCTTGCAGTCTTTGATTAACTTGCTAACAGAAAGAAGATTATAATTGAACTTTGGAACAAACAATACATTTTTTAGGTATACATAATCTGAAAGCATAATAGAACCAGTATAGCAAACTTTCACAGCATTACCATCAGGTAAGTAAACAGAAACTGGCTTATTTAATAAGTCTAAGGATTGAAAAACTAACTGATTTGAAGACATATGGTCAGTGGCACCAGTGTCAAGGACCCAATTACAGTGCTTATGGAAAGATGCATAAGATAAATTTTTAGAGTAAGAAGTACCTGCAAATATGACTGGACCTGAATCTGAATCATATTCATTGCTGTAATCAAATTGGTGAGTATTTGCTGTGAGTACAGCCTTTCCTTTCATTAGTTTGCTGACCTCCTGTTGTAAGGAACTCAACATGATATTAAGGTCATTTATTTGAGTAGATGTATCAGGCATGTCAATGGGGTGTCCTTTCTGTTTGGGGGGCTTCAACAGCTGCCACAACTCTCTTGTCATGGCCTATGGTTCTGGTTGTTTTGGAGAATTGTCCATTATTTTTGGTTTTTGTCTTAAACCATTCAGGGTATCCTATTAGCTTGAAACAACCCTCTCTGACATGTCCATCCATGTCACAGTAGGAACAGTGTCCCTTTTTCTGGTCAGGCCTTTTCTGCCTTCCTTGATATTGTTTCTGCGTCCTATTCATCAGGACTAAAGGTTCAGTGTTCCCATTTATACTTCCCAGAATGTCCTTCTGAGACTCAAATTTGAGTACCATAGAATAGGCTTTATTCACAGAGGGCAAAGGATCCATGCCTAGGATCTGATCTCTAACTGTCCCGTAGGCATCATTCAATCCCATAAGGAATTGCATTAACCTATTTCTATTATTCAGCTCATCTATTGCCTTTGATGCACCACATGTGCATGGTGGGAGAGTTTCCATTGACCCCAATTCATCCCAAAGCCCCTTTAATTTTGTGAAATAGACAGATGCAGAGGCATTGTCTTGAGATATCAAGGATATTTTCCTTCTCAGCTCATAGATCATGGTGCCATTACATTCACCAAATCTTTCTGTGATTTCAAGCCAGAGATCTCTGGCTGAGGCTGTGTAAATGAAACCATCTACCAACTCTCTGGATATAGAGTTCAAAATCCAGGATGTGACCATAAAGTCACACCGCTTCCATTGTTCATACGAATCAGATTCTTTATCAGGCACTGTAACGGTACCCTCTATAAATTCGAGTTTCTGTTTAGCTCCTAGGGCTATCCTAATGGCTCTATGCCAGGATCTAAAGTTTGTCCCTACCAGAGGAGCAGATACTAAAACCATACCTGGATGGTCCGAGGACTGAAGAGTCAGAGGATCCCCAAGATTCTGAGTTGCGATTTGAACTTTGTCCTTCATCTCCGTGTTTTTGCTTTCTTTACTGTTGTTTCCTCGTTCCCCCATCATCGACAGGATCTGTTGATTTTAGGTACAGATCTTGATATACAAACTTTAGATCTAACAAATTTGTGACCGTTTTTGAAAGAAGAGAAGAATTTCAACAAGATTTTCTTCCCATGCAAGCCAGAGTCGGTGTGAGATCGGCGATGGTATTTGTCTGGCGTATAAGCCGGATCTTGTGTGAAGAGGTGTTGTTTTGAAGAAGGACGACCGGATTCTAGGAGAGAGGACAGGAAAGAGTGTAAACCCTAACCCGCTCTGATACCATGAAAAGAAAGAAGAAGAAAACTGTTTCTGCTTTTATTCAAGATGTAAAGAATCGTACAAAGATACATGTTATCACTGTGATCTGTTTAAGAAGGGTTACATAACCCTACAGGTCACATGACCTCTAACACGTGAGAGCAAATAAAGAAGTAAAAACTCATCTTTACCCTTACAGAAGACAATTACCCATATTGTAATACCCGGCTAGAGTGGGGTCTGGAATTCCGGTGTTCCGATGGACTTTCCGGAGCCGGTTTCCTCTCAAAGGGTATCATGGATGTTTTTACACATATTTTTAGCGGTTTTTATTTAAATGAATTTTAAAACTTGAGTTTTGGCAAGAACTTGCATAGAGGAGAATTGCCAGGTTCGGCCGCCGAAGGTTGAGTTTCGGCCGCCGAACTTTGCATGGATTAGGAGGCACGTTCGGCTGCCGAAGGAGGTTTGGCCAGCCACTATTTAAGGGGGCCCTCAGTCGGTCAAGGGATAAGCTTTCCGACTCCCCAGCCGCCTCAGGTGTGTCTTCTTTCCTCTCTAAGTGATTTCTATGTGTTCTTTCCAATCTTTGAGAGTTTTACTCAGCTTTAAGCATGTTTTGAGGAGTTTAAGCAAAAAGGTTGCGTTTTGACGGTGTGATGATTTGGAGAGGGTTTCCTCCATTTCTTCACGTTAGGATCTGCCATCCTTTTGTGTACAAGAGGAGTATGGAGATTTCTTACATGTTTTCATGATTTTTGAAGGTTTTAAGGAGTTTTCATGGGTCGTTGCATGTGTTGAGTTTTTGAGGATTTTGAGGTGATTATGTGCTATGTGCTGCGTTGAGTGTGTTTTGTTGGGGTTATAGGCTAGTTTTGGACCCCTTTATGCATATATAAGCATATGTGCAAGTTGTGGAGTGTTGTATGCATGTTGAGTAAGGTTTGGGGAAGTTGAGCATGAGGTGAGCGAGGTTCTGCCTAACTGGAGAACCCAGCTTCGGCCGCCGAAGGAGGGTTCGGCCGCCGAATGTGTTGAGGAGGTGGTTTCGGCTGCCTCAACCTGCCCCCGAAGGATTAGACTTTCGTCTCTGGAGGGGAGGTTCGGCCGCCGAAGGTGCCGCCGAAGGTAGGAGACTTTCGTCTCTGGAGTGTGGTTTGGCCCCCGAACCATGCCCCCGAAAGGGTTCGGCCGCCGAAAGTGGAGATTCGGCCGCCGAAGGTGCATGAGTTTCGTCTCTGGAGAGGACATTCGGCCGCCGAACCTGCCGCCGAAAGTGTCCTGTCCAGCCTTCTTTTGCATGCTTTATGTGTTTGGTTTATGAGCTTGTAGAGGGGTTTTGGGGAGTTGTTGTAGAGTTGTTTATGAGTTGTTTAGAGTGTGCTTGACACCTCAATCGAGTCCGTTTGTGTAGGTTTGGACCCGACAGTTCAGGGAGGTTGTCAGGAGTAGCAGTTACAGAGTCAGTACAGTTTCTGCCAGAGGAGCAGAGGTGAGTAGAACTAAACTTAATCTTTTATTAAAGAAACATAATGCTTTAGCATAGTTCATGCATCATGAATGCTATGATATGTATTAGGGTGATTGCATTAGAATCACGAATGTGAAGCATTGCATATTATGTGATCAGAGATTAGGTGGACCCAGGCGACTCCAATAGCCTAAGCTTCGGCTCCTGTCATTGTGTCAGGTCAGTTGGGCAATTACTTGTTGGAATGCCCTGTGTAGCTCCTTTGGGGGGGCCAGTGTTGACAGAGGGTATTTTTGGGGTCATGTCTACCTTCGTGGGGATTGGACCAAGGCGACTTCAATAGCCCGTCGAGGGAGTTTTGGGGTCATGTCTAATCCAAGATATTTGTGTTGTGATGCATTTTCATATATAGTGCGTATGAATGAACTGTTTTCAGTGTTTCTACTCACTGGGCTTTAGAAGCTCATCCCTTTCCCTTAATCCCAGTTTTGCAGGTTCAGAGTAGCTGGGAAGGGTAGAAGCATCAGAGTTGCTAAAGGATTTGCATATGTAATAGTATAGTGTGGACATGATGTAAGTTAAAGGATATATGTAAAGTGATGTAATAGTTAGTCAGTTAAGGTATACATGTATTAGAATGTGCTTTTGCCTATTGTCAGTGTATGTTAATCCCTAGTGTATGCATGTATCCTGTTTTACAGTTGCTTGATGAGAAATGAGTCAAACCAGGCTTAATACATGTTGTGTTTCGCAAACCCAGTGACTTATAACTGTGAGGGAAGACAGGGATTACTTCCTTTGACCCAAGACCAGTGCGGAGGAAAGACCAGGTTTGATTCCTGTGATCCATAGAGAGGCCAATAGAGAAGACCAGGTTTGATTCCTGTGATCCATAGAGAGGCCAATAGAGAAGACCAGGTTTGATTCCTGTGACTCTATGGTAGCCAAGTTAACTTATGATATGCTGACCCTACAGGGTGGGTTCTATGTTTCAGAGCATAGTGCATGGAGGTTACTTGGTAGAGTATCACTGCTTTAGTACAGATAGCCCTGAGGGCTAGTTCAGATTAGTACGTCTGAGCATTTGGTTCACATGATTGGACCTATAGTACAGTGTTTTAAAGGTTAAGTCTGGTAGTTTTAAAGACAAGTTTTAATAAGTAATAGTCGAGTCGGATCATGTATGGGATTTTAACAGACACACAGAGTTCATAGCAGGCTTACTACGGGTCCCGGCGGCCTTAAGCCGATCTGGATCCTAGTGCCGAGCAGTTTGGGCCGTTACAAAGAGGGTACCGGTTTCCGGGCTGTTACAGATGGTATCAGAGCATAGGGCCTCTAGAGTACGGTGTGTTGAGCTAAGATGCTCAGGGATGAGAGAGATCTCACATCGGAACGAGGTTGTCTTAGACGGCAAAGCACATTAGGTTCACTCATGTCCACATAGGAGGAGTCCAGTTTTGAGGATGATATGAATGCCATGACTGCTCTGCTGTGTATGCAGGTGTCTATTTTGGTGTGTTCATGTGTATTCATATGACCTCTATGTGTGCTCATGATTGTTTTTTTTATCTTCAGGAGAGCTAAGATGAGTGGAGCTAGTCGATCTGTGGAATCAGATCCGTCGGAAGGATCGTTTGAGCAAAGGAGAGAAGGAATAAGAAGAAGAGAAGTAGAGGTAGCATTAGAGATGCAGAGAAGGAGTGTAGGTATACAGGTGAATATGGATGAAGAGTGTTCAGGAGATGCTCAGACCAAGGCTTCCAAACTTTCTGGTTCAGGAGAAAATGATCCCTCCACGTGGAGTACAGCTGCCACAAGAGGCAAAAGGTGGGGAAAACCACGAGGGAGTGGGGTAGGACTAGGAAGGGCAGGATGTGGAAACGTTTTAGGGTAAATCGAGATGTGAGTGCGAGCTCTGGAAGAGGAAGATCGCAATGTGAGAGGTGTGGAAAGATGCATAAGGGAGTCTGTCGTGCAGGGACTACGGCATGTTTCCAGTGCGGACAGGAAGGGCACTTCGCACGTGAGTGTCCTACTGCGCCCAGGATAGGTCAGTCCCAGCAGATATTGGCAGGCAGAGTGGCTCAGGCTAGGAGCCAAGGAGAGGAGGCAGCCACATCAGACCCCGTGGTACCAGGTATGTTTACTTTTGCGTGGTCTGAAGTGTATAAGTATGAGAGAGAGATATGCAGCTCAAAAGGTAGCAAAGTGTAAGAGCAGAAGTGGAAGGAAACTAAGAAATAAAAGAGGAAGAAAAGAATAAGAGTTGGTAAGGCAAAAGAGTAGAGGAGGCTAGAGTAGAAGAGTCAATAGAGAGAAGAAGACGAGGAAGTAAGTAAAAGAGAGCAAGCATAAGAGTAAGTACGAGCAGAGAAAGAGGAAGAGTACAGAAAGAGCTTAGAGTCCGTCTGGGATTGAGAGGGAGAGGCAGAGGAAAGGGTTAGCCTTTTCTTTAGAAATTCCCGAGGGAAGTTCCATTAGCTTTCGCTTGGATCTTCACCCTGACATAGTACAGGCTAACACATTGAGCACGTGACGTGAGAGACGTTCACTTAGAAGTGCTCGGATGTGTATACAGTTTGTGTAACCCCAGTGTTTCGCTTTCCTTGTTGCGTAGTGAGCCATTGATAGAGGGGATTTGATGACGTCTGGGCTTAGAGTGTTTTTCTTGGGTCAGTGGCCCTAAGTGTGATCCATCTGAGACAGAGTCAGTTCAGTTCAGATTGGGGTGAGTAGATGCGATCCAGCTGACCTTATGGTTCTAGATTTGACTGTGTGCTGTCATTCTAGGGCGGATTGGCTACCTACTCAGAGTACTACCTGTGTCCACAGAGACAAGGTAGGAGAGTGCAGTAACGCAGGATGGATCAGACTGGTAGTCCTTTGGAGGGACAGAGTATAGATGCTCAGAGGTGTGATATCAGTCCCGTAGGCTCATCTTTTGCTCAGGAAAGGTTGTCAAAGGGTTCTGCTCTTGTGAGCAAGTTCAGTAGTCAGGACAGGGAATCAGCCTCAGTGCCCGTTCCTAGGCAGTACTAGATGTTCCCAGACGAGCTGTCAGGGTTCCCTTCTGTTCAGGAGTGAGAGGGTAGCCCAGGAGTGGTGTCTAGACTCGGAACCATTTCTTTCCTTCTACCCTACAGGATGGCACCTGCAGCTTTGAGAATAGTCCGAGCAGTATAGAAACCAGGATTGTAAAGATGAAGAGAGCAGGGCAAGGAATCAGAGTAGCGCAGAGGAAGCATGATGCGTCCTAGTACAGGGTATAGTGGACCAGAGGTGGTGATCAAGAGGATCTCTGGTACACCTGTATCGCTGTTAGAGGAGAGTTTAGGCTTGTTTGCCTGTTTTTGTTCTTTTCCTTTGAGGAACATTCGGGGACGAATGTTCTTAAAGGGGGAAGAATGTAATACCCGGCTAGAGTGGGGTCTGGAATTCCGGTGTTCCGATGGACTTTCCGGAGCCGGTTTCCTCTCAAAGGGTATCATGGATGTTTTTACACATATTTTTAGCGGTTTTTATTTAAATGAATTTTAAAACTTGAGTTTTGGCAAGAACTTGCATAGAGGAGAATTGCCAGGTTCGGCCGCCGAAGGTTGAGTTTCGGCCGCCGAACTTTGCATGGATTAGGAGGCACGTTCGGCTGCCGAAGGAGGTTTGGCCAGCCACTATTTAAGGGGGCCCTCAGTCGGTCAAGGATAAGCTTTCCGACTCCCCAGCCGCCTCAGGTGTGTCTTCTTTCCTCTCTAAGTGATTTCTATGTGTTCTTTCCAATCTTTGAGAGTTTTACTCAGCTTTAAGCATGTTTTGAGGAGTTTAAGCAAAAAGGTTGCGTTTTGACGGTGTGATGATTTGGAGAGGGTTTCCTCCATTTCTTCACGTTAGGATCTGCCATCCTTTTGTTTACAAGAGGAGTATGGAGATTTCTTACATGTTTTCATGATTTTTGAAGGTTTAAGGAGTTTTCATGGGTCGTTGCATGTTTTGAGTTTTTGAGGATTTTGAGGTGATTATGTGCTATTTGATGCGTTGAGTGTGTTTTGTTGGGGTTATAGGCTAGTTTTGGACCCCTTTGTGCATATATAAGCATATGTGCAAGTTGTGGAGTGTTGTATGCATGTTGAGTAAGGTTTGGGGAAGTTGAGCATGAGGTGAGCGAGGTTCTGCCTAACTGGAGAACCCAGCTTCGGCCGCCGAAGGAGGGTTCGGCCGCCGAACGTGTTGAGGAGGTGGTTTCGGCTGCCTCAACCTGCCCCCGAAGGATTAGACTTTCGTCTCTGGAGGGGAGGTTCGGCCGCCGAAGGTGCCGCCGAAGGTAGGAGACTTTCGTCTCTGGAGTGTGGTTTGGCCCCCGAACCATGCCCCGAAAGGGTTCGGCCGCCGAAAGTTGAGATTCGGCCGCCGAAGGTGCATGAGTTTCGTCTCTGGAGAGGACATTCGGCCGCCGAACCTGCCGCCGAAAGTGTCCTGTCCAGCCTTCTTTTGCATGCTTTATGTGTTTGGTTTATGAGCTTGTAGAGGGGTTTTGGGGAGTTGTTGTAGAGTTGTTTATGAGTTGTTTAGAGTGCTTGACACCTCAATCGAGTCCGTTTGTGTAGGTTTGGACCCGACAGTTCAGGGAGGTTGTCAAGGAGTAGCAGTTACAGAGTCAGTACAGTTTCTGCCAGAGGAGCAGAGGTGAGTAGAACTAAACTTAATCTTTTATTAAAGAAACATAATGCTTTAGCATAGTTCATGCATCATGAATGCTATGATATGTATTAGGGTGATTGCATTAGAATCACGAATGTGAAGCATTGCATATTATGTGATCAGAGATTAGGTGGACCCAGGCGACTCCAATAGCCTAAGCTTCGGCTCCTGTCATTGTGTCAGGTCAGTTGGGCAATTACTTGTTGGAATGCCCTGTGTAGCTCCTTTGGGGGGGCCAGTGTTGACAGAGGGTATTTTTGGGGTCATGTCTACCTTCGTGGGGATTGGACCAAGGCGACTTCAATAGCCCGTCGAGGGAGTTTTGGGGTCATGTCTAATCCAAGATATTTGTGTTGTGATGCATTTTTATATATAGTGCGTATGAATGAACTGTTTTCAGTGTTTCTACTCACTGGGCTTTAGAAGCTCATCCCTTCCCTTAATCCCAGTTTTGCAGGTTCAGAGTAGCTGGGAAGGGTAGAAGCATCAGAGTTGCTAAAGGATTTGCATATGTAATAGTATAGTGTGGACATGATGTAAGTTAAAGGATATATGTAAAGTGATGTAATAGTTAGTCAGTTAAGGTATACATGTATTAGAATGTGCTTTTGCCTATTGTCAGTGTATGTTAATCCCTAGTGTATGCATGTATCCTGTTTTACAGTTGCTTGATGAGAAATGAGTCAAACCAGGCTTAATACATGTTGTGTTTCGCAAACCCAGTGACTTATAACTGTGAGGGAAGACAGGGATTACTTCCTTTGACCCAAGACCAGTGCGGAGGAAAGACCAGGTTTGATTCCTGTGATCCATAGAGAGGCCAATAGAGAGGAAACTAGAGAGTAGAGAGACAGGTTTGATTCCTGTGACTCTATGGTAGCCAAGTTAACTTATGATATGCTGACCCTACAGGGTGGGTTCTATGTTTCAGAGCATAGTGCATGGAGGTTACTTGGTAGAGTATCACTGCTTTAGTACAGATAGCCCTGAGGGCTAGTTCAGATTAGTACGTCTGAGCATTTGGTTCACATGATTGGACCTATAGTACAGTGTTTTAAAGGTTAAGTCTGGTAGTTTTAAAGACAAGTTTTTAATAAGTAATAGTCCAGTCGGATCATGTATGGGATTTTAACAGACACACAGAGTTCATAGCAGGCTTACTACGGGTCCCGGCGGCCTTAAGCCGATCTGGATCCTAGTGCCGAGCAGTTTGGGCCGTTACAAAGAGGGTACCGGTTTCCGGGCTGTTACA
>NW_025215460.1:0-12312 GCF_001659605.2 Manihot esculenta | reverse complement strand
CGGTGAGACAAAGGGATTAATACATGTTCTATTTAATAGGCTTTATCGGACTATTGATCCTCATATTAGTTGGGTAGTCATAATGTCTTGCTAGAGGCCACTTATGACTTATAGGCCTTGTTGGACTGGGCCTATTGCCAATTAATATGAGCCTATTGGGTCACACACAAGAAACGTTGTTTGATGTGCTATATTAATGGGCTAAAAGCCCATTAGTAATAATTAATAATAATAAAAGTGTTATTATTATTAATATTATTATTAATATTAATTATTAATATTAATAATAATAAGTGTTATTATTATTATAATAATAATTTATTATTATGAAGATAATATATTTAAAAGATCTGCAGTCTATCTGTAAAGTGTTACAGATAAAGGACTCTATCACATAAAGATATTTGAGTATCTGTGAGATTGTGATAGTGGGTTCTAAGCACAACTCTTTTAGGAAAAGAGTTGTGGGAAATAAAAAGACTGAGGCCTATAAATACTCCTTCTACAGATTGAGTAGGTGGGTTTTTTTTGGTTGTAAAAGTTTTGAGAAAACTCAGTCTTAAAAGATTGTAGAACATAGAGCACATAATCTATCCATCTTGAAAAGAGCTAGCACTCTAGAAGGATAGAAGACGTTCGTGTGGATCCATAGAGGGTGTTCGTTTGAAAAGGCAGCACCATCAGTCCGCCAGTGTATCTTCACTACGAGATTAACAGGTTAGTCTCACATCTTTCTTTTGATTTAAACGGAGCACTCGGATTCTGGGAAAGGAAATCCAAAATTTTATTTTTCGCTGCGCAACTGGGTTTGCAATTAATCTCGGGATTTCCAACAGTTGTGTGATCAAAGCACTTGATATATGACCAATGGGTCTATTTATTATACTAGTAGTATTTGTATATAATGGTCTGGGTACAGATAACTGTCCCGTGATATTTTGGACAGAACTATGTCCTGGAGTAAATAATTATAATTTTGTCAAATTTGTTTGTGAAACTTTGTGATCTCAAAGAGATCTTTTCTGCTTCCTTTCCTTTGTCTGTCATCTTCCCTGCAAAAATTCTCTTGTTAAAAAATCTGCAATAGAATTGTCAGTTCCTTTAATATGAATAATTTCAAAATCAAATATGGATAGAAAAGCTTGCCATCTTGCAAAAATATGTTTAGCTGCTAGATTTTTGACATCTTTTGTTAATACATCCTTAGCTGCCTTGCAATCTACTTTAATAGTGAATTTTTGGTTTAATAAATCACTTTGGAATTTTGTTACACATAAGACAATAGCTAAAATTTCTTTTTTAATAGTAGAATATTTTTCTTGGGTAGAATTCCAAACTCCTGAATGATATCTAATAATATAATCTTTATTATTAATGTTTTGTTTTAATATCCCACCATAACCTTGGTCGGAAGCATCTGTTTCTACAATTTTAGAAATATGGGGATTACAAATATTTAGACATGGTAGAGTCTTTACATGTTTTTTGATTTCTTGTATTATTTTTGTATGTTCTTCTGTCCATGGTTTAGGATTCTTTTTTAATCTATTATATAGAGGTTTACATAAAATTCTTAAATTTGGTAAGAAATCAGCAATGTAATTTAAAGAGCCTAAAAATCTTTGTAATTGATTTTTATCTTTAATTTCATCTGGAAATTTGTCAGCAAAATCTATACTTCTTTGAATTGGTATTATTGTATTTTGATGAATTTCATGACCTAAAAATCTTACTTTAGTTTGAAACAATTTCATTTTTGGTTTAGATAAGACTAACCCATTTCTTTTTACTGCTTTGTAAAAAATATTTAAATGTTTTATATGTTGGTCTATATGTTGACTAAAGATTAAAACATCATCAATATAAGTAATTATGAATTCATATGGGTTGAAGATGTCATTCATTATTTTTTGAAATTCACTTGGTGCATTTTTAAGTCCAAAGGGCATAATATTCCATTCATATTGTCCGAATGGTACTGTAAAGGCAGTTTTATATTTGTCTTGTTCAGCTATTTGTATTTGCCAAAATCCTGACTTCATGTCAAATTTAGAAAATATTTGTGCTTTGTATAATCTATTTAATAAATCTTGTTTATTTGGGATAGGGTATCTAATCCATTGTAAAGCTTTATTTAATGGTTTATAATTTATAACCAACCTAGGGGCTCCTCTTTCTAATTCAGCATTTTTGTTTACATAAAAAGCAGCACACGACCATGGTGACTTGCTAGGTCTAATTAAGTTTTTGGTTAATAAGTCCTGTATTTCTTTTTTACAGAATTCTAGCATTTCTTGGTTCATTTGTATGGGTCTTGCTTTTGTTGGAATATCTTGTTCTTTAAAATCTGGTTCATATGGAAGGGTGACAATATGTTGTTTTCTATCCCAGAAAGCTGTTGGTAAATCTGAACATAAATCTTTTTCAAATTTTTCTTGAATTTCTTTTATTTGTTGTTGAATACTTGGTTTTTCTAATTGTTCTTCTATTTTTATAAAATGTAAATTACTTTTTAAAAAGTTTATCTGGTTTTCTAAATTATTTATTTTACTTACATATGTTTGTTGGAATAGATTAACATCATGACAACTAATGGGTGTTATAAATTGGAAAAGAATATCTTGTCCTAACACATTTGTTTCCAATCCTAATTGGGTAACCTTAAATGGATACAACATTTGTAAAAATGGGTTTCCTAATATAATTTGTGTATTCAGATTTTTTATTAACATAAAAGTAGTTTTAAAACAAATTCCATTATTACATATATGTGCACTGGGTATTTTGTAATCTATTTTTACCTTTGTAGAATTTGCTGCTGATAGGGTCTGTTTTGTTTTATGAAAATATTTACTAGGTATGATACCTTGGTCTATACAATTCATATCTGCACCTGAGTCTAACATTGCTATAGTTTCTAGTGTAAAGTCTTTTATTACCAAATTTATTTTTACATACCATTTTTGGTATCTTATTCTTGTAATGTCATTAAATTTTAATGGTGTTTCTCCTTCACTTTCTGACGTTATTTCTGTTGGTTTCTGTTCTATGTTTAATTTATCTTTTCCTGAACTTTGTCCTATTTCTACATTTTGTGTTACTTTTTGATTTTGTTCTAAATAATCACATCTTAATTTTAATTGTCTTACTTCTACTTTTAATTGTCTTATTTCAGATTGTAAATCCATAGAGGAAATTGTTGTTACCGATTTTTTATTTTTAAATAGTTGTTCAATATCTTCAAATTTGGTTGGTGGTGCCGTTTCTTGTTTTATTTCTTCATTGATTAATTTTGTCAATTTTTTAAACATTTTTCGTTTCAAATTGGAATCTTGTACTTGTTCTATTTGTTCCAATACTTGTTGATATTCTGTTAATACATTTACTTTAGTATTACAATGACATATCTCTCCTTGACAATTATGATTACTATCTGAACTACTTATTGTTTCTGCTGAATGATCACTATTATAATCATCATCTAATTCTGAGGAAGATAACTTCTCTTGGTCAATTTTTTCTAACAATTGTTCTATATTGTCTATTTTTAATTCTAAACCTAATTCATGTATTTTTCTTCGTGCAGGACACTCTTTTGCATAATGTCCTTTTTGATTACATAAATAACAAGTTATATTAGTTTTATCATTAGATCTTTTAAAATTGTTTTTCTTATAATTATTTCTTTTAAAAGGTCGCTTTGTAAAAGGTTTTTTAGTTATCTGTTTATTATATCTATTATATGACTTTCTAGGGTACTTATATTGTTTATAAATGCTATTTTTAAAAGGTTTATATCTTTTATGTTTTTGTTTTTTTATGGTTCCAAATCCAAATTGTTCACACCAATTCCCTAATTCTTTTCGAGATTGTCTATTTTCCATTTTTAATTTTTGTTGTAGTTTCATATCTCTACATAGTCTAATGCCTGTTAAATTTACACAGGTTATTAGGTCTCCATATGTTAAATCATCATAAGAAATGTGTCCAAATTTTTGTTCAATTGTTTCTTTTACTTTAGTTGCAAATAGTCTAGGTAGTCCTGTAAGGAATTTTTCTTTCCAATGGTATGCGTTTGGATCAGCTAATGCATATACTCGTTTTAGAAAATTGTCTTTATACCATCTAAAATTTTCTAACTTCCTACATTTAAGATTTTGTAATATTTCACTATTTCTTTCAGTGTATAAATCTAAATCTCCTATAAAATGAGATATAAGATTATAGACTAAATAAGCTAAGACAAAAGCTTGCGGTTGTCCTGTTAATGGGTCAATAACTGGTTCGCCAGTAGTGCTATCTATTCTTCTTGCATTTAATATATTTGTTTTTATTTCATTACTTAATAATTTGTCCCACCAAGTTCTTAATTCACCAGTAAAGCCTAATATAATATTTTCAGCGGCATCTTTTTCTGTAATGCCTACTCGTTGTTTATAAATATTTCCTACGATGACCATTTCTTTTGTTATTTGTATTATTTCTGTTTCTGATAAGTCATCTATATTCCATTCATAAATATTTTTTGCATTATATTGTTTTTGTTTCCTATCTAATATTTTTAAATCATCTGGTCCTTTATCATAATTTCTTCCTATAGTATTTACAGGGATATCGTCTTTTTGGTCAGAGTCTGATGCTTCCAAGGGATTGTTTATAGTGTCATCTTCTGATGAAGAGGTTTCATTATATTCAGTTAAAATTGTTATTTTATTTTTATCTTTGCTAGTATTCTCGCTTGATATCTTACTTTGAGTAGGTTCTTTTATTTTAATGCCTCCTATAGGTTTTGGGGAAGTACCTTGTTCTTTTATAATGTTTTGTAAGAATTTTGACATATCTTGTAATTCTGTTTTTGGACTTATTGTTACTATTTCTATGGGGTTTTGTGATGAAGGTATCATTTTTGTGAAAGGTTGCTTAATGGGTTTTATAGCTGGATCTATTAGATCATATGGTTTTGGATTACTATATCGTTGGGATAAATATATAGTGTTTGGTTTTGGAGTTATGGGAGATGGTGCCTGAGGTGTCTCTATGTGTTCTATATTTGTAATTTCTTCATGATTTCTATCTATTTTTTCTTCTAGTCTATCTAATTGTTGGCCTATGATATGTAATGATACATTGGTCCAATTGTTTTGTAGGCTGATGTCTCTTATATGATGTTCCACTATATTGTCAGTTTTTATGATTGGTTGCATGCCATGAGCTATTTGGTTCCTTTTGAAAAATACTCTGTCTAATGGTGGTCTTTCACATTCATGAGCTAGATCACTAACTCCTCCTTCGTTATTTACTTTGTGCCATTTATGTATTTTCTTTTCCAATATATTTAATTTCTTCTCATGAAAATATTTTAAATATGTAAAAAATGGTATAGTTTTCTTTACTTGTTCACAAAATGTAAAGAATTGTTTTTTAATTAAACTTTGTTCTTTTCTGGAATAGGTTTGCAAAAATAGGTCCCTTTTCCCCCGATTTTGATCGGACATGTAGTCAGTTTGAATTTGGTCGTTATCAATGGTAAAAGCTTGGGTTAAGGTATTGATAGTAAAATCACTATCCTCATATGGTTGACTAAATTGGCCTTGTCGCAAAACACCTTCTTGTATTTTAATTCCTTGAGTAGTGGGTTGTGGTTTTGGTATATTGGTCAAATGTTTCTTCTATTGGTTTAGTCCCAGAAGTTTCTCCTACAAAAGGTCCTTGATATTGTGGAGAGGAATAGTAGAGTCTTCTGATATACTATTATCTGGTTGTATTTCTATACTATGTCTTCTACGAGATGTATCTAACGATTGTCGAGAAGGTTGGTATATATTAGGAGTTGCTTGTCTAAAGGAATTTGATCTCTTATATTTTAATTCTAATGATCCATCATCATTTTGAATAATATAGTCTATTTCTTTATTTTCCTTAAAAGGTTTGTTAGGGATTGTCTTGACTGGATATTTCCATATTTCTGGTAACGTTACATCTTTCCATTGGATAGTTCTGGGAATGGTTATATTTGCTTTGGATTGATCAATTTCCCAAAATATTGTTTCTCCTTCTGTCCTTTTATGGTTTATAGCATTAGGACATAATCCTGTATTCATTATTTTATAATTTAATCTGTAAAATATCTCATATATGTGAGATCCTTTTAACATATTATAATTATGAGTTAGAATTTCTAAGGTTAGAATTTTCATTATATGAGGGTCTGTTAATGATATGGTAAAATTGGGAAAACAATTTGAATAAATTGGTCCATTTGTAAGACTGGTTTCAAATAATCCTAATAATGAATCTTTATAATTCCTATGCCTACAGTCGCGTAAAGCTACATGCATACTGGTGTTTAATCCTTCAACTGTTAATGGTTTTATAGCAATTTGTACTAGTCCTATGTGCATAAATTTATAACCTTGGTTTAAATATTTTATTATCGTTCCCAGGTATGATTATCTATGATACTATGCTTATTTACTTTTTTATGATTTAAATATTATAACTTAAAGAGTATAATACCAATAATTGAAACATAATGCATAAAGTATACATACAATGGTCCATACATATAGCATACCAGATAAGTATAAAAATACATACAATGTAAGAGACATGGTTTTAGAAATTATTATTACTCAATAATATGTCAAGATACATAAGCATAGAGTTAAATAATTCTAATGTTCTTTCTACTTCTCTACAATCACAATATTCATTATGGTTGATAACATGGTAATCGCTAATAAATCTTCCTTGTTCAATTATATTCCTTTTGAATGCTTCTACTTCTCTTTTATTTGTTAAATCTACTAAACTTAAATTTTCTAATGCTAACTTAATAAATCTCATGGTATAATAATTATTTTAATAATTGTTTTAATAGGGTAGTCTTTCATACACAGAATATTGAATAATATATTCATGTTCCGTTTCAATTACATAAAATATAATGACATACATGTTGATTTTTAATGTAATCAAATGAGCAACACAATTTAATTTATATTAAGATTGTAATAATTTGTACATTCATTACAATTACATTCATCTAGATCTATTGTATAAAAATCCTTACAATCATAACAGTAATACAAAATATAAAATTTGTTACAAATAGTACAATAAAATATTCCTATTTCCAATTCCATGAGGTTTCTGATGTGCCAGATCAGTTTGGACTGCAAGCACAGAGCATACTTATGTTGGTTAAGGTTCCTGCAACGTTATCCTGGATTTCCCAGAAATAACTCAGAGTGATGATCGGAGAGAGAAAGAGAAATAGGTGCCGTCAACACGGACTTATACAGTAGCAGTTGGTAAAATATAATGGTATTAAAAACCAAATACAATGTACTACCTTTTGTACTATTTATACAATCACTGGTACTACTGCTACTACCGAGTTGTTATAAACTTCGGTATCCTTACATGAGAAAGATAAACTGGAATACATTTGAAGAGAGAAATTTTCTTGCTTGAGATTTTTTGGTGTGTCCTTTCATGGTTCAGAAGTCCCCTTTTATAGACACGGACTTCAAATTTTTTTGGAATTTGGTTGAGCGGTCCGTCCCCTGTTTAGTGCTGCATTATTGGTAAGTGGGTCCCGTCCCCTGTTTAGTGCTGCATTATTGGTAAGTGGGTCCCTCCATTATCTCTTGTCTGGTGAATCATTGGTTACTGTTTTGTCTTTTCTTCTTTTTGCTTTTCACTTTGTCTGCCACTTGGTTACTGTTTTTGTCTTTTCTTCTTTTTGCTTTTCACTTTGTCTGCCACTATTTTTTGTTTGGTGTCTTATGACGTCATTATATCTCTGCTTGTGTAAAAAAATCATCATTGTCATCCGATAAGTCGATTGGTGATGGTGATGCTGCAGTACTCCTTGTTTCTTTTAATTCTTCAAGTAATTTTTCATATTCTTGTTCGGAGGTACAGGCAGCCATATGGGCCATAATTTGTTGTTTTCTGGCTAAAAAGGTTTCTTGTTTGGTAATAACGGCTGGGCTAGGTGTTTTGCAATATTGTGGATTGTTTACAAAAAACTGGTCTACTGCTATTTGGCAGCAACCTTGGAGATTAGTTTTAGTCCACCATTTAGTTTTGTATTTTCTGACTAACATGGGAATTTGGAAATTATCAATGACTTGGTCTCTAATATGATATTCAGTCATGAAAATCCAAGGTATATGAAAGTAATGGGAGTAAATAAGCCACTGGGGAGAGCAAATAATGGTTTCTGGTAATTGCTGTTTATCAAAAAATTGGGTTTTAGCAGGTTTAATTTGATCTGGGATAATATCATCATGGATACCAAATTTGTTCCACCATTGGTGAAACCAGAATGGAATAGGATAAGTAAAATTGTCAGAGATATAAAAGAAGAAAGATATGGATAATTGTTCATTTTGCTTGAAAAATGTTCTTTCCCAAGCAAATTGATAATCATAATAATTATATTTTGCATTTTGTCTCAATTGTCCATTGGTATAAGTAAATTCTTTTGTTTTATGGGGTTCTTGTCCCCACTCAGTAAGAGTCCATACCTTGAGTAGCCTCACTTTGCAATATCTGAGTTTGGTATGATTATGAGGATCAAAATTGTTTTGTATGAGGATAGAATTTGTGTGGGTGAGAATGGCTTCATAATAGATTTGGGATTTTTGGAAATTGTCAGGGATGTAGTAATGAGTTTTGGGAAAAATGGTTTCACAAAGTTGGTATTCATTTAAATGAGGGTTTTGTGCCCAATATTCTGGTTCTATGGTAATAATCTGGTCTTCAATGGGCTTATATTTATATTGGGTTAAATCAGTTTGGCTTGAAGAAGATGGGCTTGTAGGTATTGTGTAGCTTGGAGATGAGGTGTTGGTGACAGCCTGTTTAAATGTGGATGGGGTTATTGGTACTGTCTGTAATGGGCTGAATTTGTTAAATGAAGTAAAATGAGGTCTGGGCGATCTTGGTCTTGCATAATGTGGTTGTGTGATCAAAGCACTTGATATATGACCAATGGGTCTATTTATTATACTAGTAGTATTTGTATATAATGGTCTGGGTACAGATAACTGTCCCGTGATATTTTGGACAGAACTATGTCCTGGAGTAAATAATTGTAATTTTGTCAAATTTGTTTGTGAACTTTGTGATCTCAAAGAGATCTTTTCTGCTTCCTTTCCTTTGTCTGTCATCTTCCCTGCAAAAATTCTCTTGTTAAAAAATCTGCAATAGAATTGTCAGTTCCTTTAATATGAATAATTTCAAAATCAAATATGGATAGAAAAGCTTGCCATCTTGCAAAAATATGTTTAGCTGCTAGATTTTTGACATCTTTTGTTAATACATCCTTAGCTGCCTTGCAATCTACTTTAATAGTGAATTTTTGGTTTAATAAATCACTTTGGAATTTTGTTACACATAAGACAATAGCTAAAATTTCTTTTTTAATAGTAGAATATTTTTCTTGGGTAGAATTCCAAACTCCTGAATGGTATCTAATAATATAATCTTTATTATTAATGTTTTGTTTTAATATTCCACCATAACCTTGGTCGGAAGCATCTGTTTCGACAATTTTAGGAATATGTGGATTACAAATATTTAGACATGGTAAAGTCTTTACATGTTTTTTGATTTCTTGTACTAATTTTGTATGTTCTTCTGTCCATGGTTTAGGATTCTTTTTTAATCTATTATATAGAGGTTTACATAAAATTGAATAAAATAAATTTTTGTAGAAACTATTTGTAATTTTAGCTAAATAAAATTGAACACAAAACAATTTAAAAAATAAATTGAACATAAAAAATTTAAAAAATAATCTTTATTATTTCTTTTTTTTTTTCAAACTATATTCTTGATCATACACACTAAAATATATTGAGTTAATTCGTATATTTCAAAAATTTAAATTAATGTATTAAAAAAATTTTAAATAATTTTTTTATAAAAAAAGATATTTGATAGTTTAAATTTAAAAAATCTAATATAATTTCATTTTATATACGATTATATAATTAACATAAAATAAAATAATAGATTTAGTTTTATTTTTTAATCGAATATTTTTTGATATATAATTTGATAAATCAATAAACTTTTTTGTCATATTTCAAAATATGATAAGTGGTAAAAAAATTTTATATATTAAAACTTAATTTTTACAATTATAAGATTTATTCGAATATAAAATTTGATTCAAATATTTTTTTTTTATTTTCAAAGAATGAGGGCCATAATCCATTATTAGTATTAATATATCTAAAATTTTTTATAACGATAAAAAATGAATTTCATATAATTATATATAAAATAAATTTTATCCTTATAATTATATAATAGTACTAAATTGAAATTGTACTAAAAATAATTTTATTATTATAATTATACAATCATATTAAATTAATAAATTATAACCTATTAAAAATTTAATTTTTTTATCATAGTTTAAATTGGAACCATATAATTTTTCTTCATTATAATTATATAATCATATTAAATTAAAATTATATTAAAAATAATTTTTATCCTTATAATTATATTTAATCGTCTTAAATTAATAAATTGTAACCTACCAAAAATTAATTTTTTATTATAATTAAAACTGAAATCATATAAATTTTTTTATCATTATCTTTATATAATCGTACTAAACTGATATTATAAAAAATTTACTAATTACAAGATATAAAAAATTATTAAATATAAAAAATATATATTAAAATTTAAATAAATAGACTATTTAATAAATTTATTTTATGATTTAAAAAAAATAAATTTATTTTAGTTCAATTACATTAGTGTTTTTAATATTTTTCAATAACGCCAATAAAATTAGCGTTTTCTAAACTAAATATTAGTTTTGTAAATTGATTTTATTTTACACTATATTTGTAAATAATTTTTTAAAAAATAATATTTTAATAATTAACCCAACACTTTGAGGCCCTTGCCTCTTATGGCGTCCTAACTCCTAATCTATTAAGTTCTAAATAGCTATACTCTTCCGGCCCGTTGCATTGGGAAAAAACATTTTTAAAATTGATTTAACTTTTTGAAGTGAAACTTTATATATATATATATTTATCATACGCATAGAAGTAGAAAAATTTAATAGGATTATAAAAAATGACATCATTAAATCTAGTAATTAAAATTAATATTTATTTTGATTAATTGATAATATCTAAAAACTATTAAAAAGAATAATATCAAATAAATAATTAAAAATTATTTTAAATGAAAATAAAATTTATGTACAAATTATTTATAATATATATGTAAGTTGGGAGAAAAAAGAGTGATGAGATTTCAAAAATGCTCATAGTATTTTAATATTATTACAATGAAAAATTAATGTGAGTGGTTGGTAAAATGAATAAAATTTAAAAGTTTTAATTCTATTTCTACTTACATTATTCTTAATTACATTTTTATTGAAATCCATTTTTCTTTTTAAAAAATCATGGCTCTAACATTTTCAAAAACTCTAATCTCTTTATTGGGCTTCGTAAAAATAAACAAGAAAATATTAAAATATTTTTCCTTCTTAATTAATAGATTATACAAACAAAATATTGAAAATAAAAACTCCTAATACTAATTATAAAAAGGTAACATTTTTAGTATTTTTCTGAGAATTAAAATTTTATAATATATTAAATTTAGAAATAAAAATATTGAATTAAATATTAATTTATAGCAAAAATGTTTTCTTATATATATGAATAGAGAGAGAAAAAAAAGAGAAAGAAATAAAAGAATTGTCAAAAACCACCTATGGCAAATAACAAATTGTGCTGTAATTTAATTGGGAAATATATATATATAATATATATATATATATATTATATATTACCAACAAAATGTAAGGATCGTTTAACATTGATGATTCAGTTTAACATTATTCAGAGTACGTGGCTTTGTTAAACCAGTGGTACAGTAGCAATAGCTACCCTTTGGACCAGTAGTCCGCAAACCTCGGGTATTCCAGCCTATATACCGTGAAAATAACTAAGTTTTACCAAACAAATTTTCTGATGTGGAAGATCAGCCTAAGCCGCAACCACCAAGAGCATACTTAAGCAACAATTAATCACAATTTTATTTTAAGGTCTGGGTTCCTGCAACCTTAACCTGGGGTCCCCAGAGTTAAGTCAGATTGTGGAGGGACAAAGAGAACTTGCCGTCAACACGGGCTTATAAGTAGAATTTATAAGACTAGAATAAAAACTTACTATATTTTAATATAAACTTCTGAAATTGAGAGGAGTTTTTACAGAGGAACTTGGAAGATGGAAGATAGAGAGAAAGAGAGAAAGA
>NW_025215459.1:0-12959 GCF_001659605.2 Manihot esculenta | reverse complement strand
GGCCAGGGTATTCCGATGGGAGGTACGTCGGATTTCTTTAGCTATAACCCATATCCCACCTTTATGCCCTAATCCTCCCTTTTTACCACAGTACCCATGTTTCCATCCTCACCCTTTTTCTCAGGTCCAGCCAAACCCTAACCCAGGGGATGCTGCACCTCCTCCTCCACCAGCAGAAACCAATTGTCCCTGATGTCCAGATACCCAAACCTGGTTCATCAGTTGGGGGTAGAGTAAAGATGACAGATTACCTAAAGTTGGATGCCCCCAAGTTTGAATCAGGTGATGACCCTTTTGAGTACCTCAGAACGGTAAAGATGATAACAGATGAGTTGGAGCAAGTGACAGTAGAGCCATTCAGATGGCAGGGTTCACATTGAAATGCAAGAAGGCAAGGGAGTGGTTCAAAAACTATGTGGACCCAAGGTTGGAGAGCTTATCCTGGGAGCAGTTTGCCAATGAGTTTGCAGGATGGGCTTTTCCAGATAGTTCCAGAGAACTGAAGATGATTGAGTTTGAGCAGCTAAGGCAGACGGAAGAGATGAGCGTAGAGGAGTTTACGGACAGGTTCCTGGAGTTGTTGCCGTTTGCAGGACAAGGTCTTGACACAGACTTGAAGAAGTCTAGGAGATATGTTATGAAGCTTCACTCCAGGTATTCCTCGTTGGTTCAATCAGCAGAAAGGGAGAGCTTCCATGCTATAGTGGATATGGCACGGAGAATGGAGGCTAGTGCCATTGTCCAGGGACGGTTAAACAGTACGTGGCACAGTCTTCGGGTTCCAAAATCCCGGGGACAAGTGATGTTGATCTCTCCCCTCTGAGCGAGGCTATCACAAAGAGTAAGAAGGGAGGCAGAGGCCTCAGAAGATCGAAGAAGAGCAAGTTTTGGGAACAGATAAAGTCTGGTCTGGGATTAGGAGGTGGCTCGAGCTCAGGCACAGAGGTTGCAGAGTGTGCAAGGTGCGGTAGGCCGCACAAGGGAGTCTGTCGGTTTGGGACTACAGCATGTTACAGATGCGGCCAGGAGGGACACATAGCTCGGGAGTGTCCTAAGGCAGCTTTTATGACACCGTCCCATCAGACAACTCCAGGCAGTATGGCACAGCCATCAGCTCCAGTCATGTTACAGGGCAGTGGTAGAGGCGGAGGCAGGGGGACAGCCCCTTCTTCAGCAGGTTCCCGTGGGGAAGGTCCATCAGCTCCAGCACGGATCTTCGCCATGACCCAGCAGGAGGCTAACACATCGAACCCGATGGGATCAGGTAATCTCACTCCGGTATGTTCTGATGTGTCTGTTTTATGAACCCTGATGTTTCTCTTTTCTTTGTTTGTTTGTGAGCCCTCGTGAGGTTGGGTTGATAGCTTATGGGTTAGAGTATCCCCTTGGGGTCAGTGCACCCAAGTGTGATCCATCTGTGGCAGAGTCAGTCTGCCGGTATAGTCAGAGTATGTGTTGTGAGTAGATGCCTTCCAGCTGACCTAGCGGTTCTAGATTTGACTGTTTGACGTCATTCTAGGGTTGGATTGGTTCTTCTACTAGTGGTACTACCTAGTCTGCAGAGACAAGGTAGTCAAGTTCAGAGGTCAGGATGGATCAGAGGTAGTCCTTAGAGGGGACAGAATAGGGATACCTAGAGGTTCTGTATCAACCCTATAGGCTCGTAGGTTGTTCAGGAAAAAGTTGTCAGGGATTCTAGCTCTCCAGAGAGAGTATAGCAGTCAGGTCAGGGAGCCCGCCTCAGTGCCCGTTGTTAGAGAGAGTTTTAGATGTTTCCCCAGATGAGTTCCCAGGACTACCACCTGTCAGGGAGATAGAGTTTAAAATAGAAGTAATGCATGAAGCTGGACCAATCTCTATCCCTCCCCACAGGGTGGTATCAACAGAGTTAAAGGAGTTATAAGGATCAGTTGTAAGAGTTGGTAGTTAAGGGTTCCCATCTGACTGAGCACTTCACCTTGGGATGTTCCAGTGTTGTTAGGAGGATGAAGGATGGATCCCTAGGACTTTGTGCCGACCACTAGTCGTTGAACAAAGTCACTACCCAGAACAAGTATTTGTTACCTTGGATCGACGATCTATCTTAAGCCAGCTAGCAGGAGCTGGTTGCCTTTCCAAGATAGATCTGAAGTCTAGGTACCATCAGTTAAGGTCAAGGAAGAAGATGTACTGAGAACAATGTTTAGAACCAGATATGGGCACTATGAGTTTCTAGGAGTGTCGTTCGGGTCAATGAACGCCCCTACGGCATTCATGGATCTCATAAGCAGAGTTTTAATCGATTTCTAGATCACTCCGTTATTGTCTTCATTGACGGTATCTCGGCGAGTTCCAGAAATGCAGAAGAGTATGCCCATCATCTGAAATCAGGATTGCAGATCCTGAGAAAACATGGCTTGGATGCCTAGTTCTCCGAATGTGAGTTCCGGTCAAGGAGCATACCTTTCTTAGGTCATGGTATGTCGGGGAAAAGAGAAAGGTGAGTCAGACTCGAGAAAGTTGAAGTTGTAGCTGACTAGCCCAGGCCCATTGTAGTGACAAAGATCAAGAGCTTTTTGGGTTGGGCAGGTTACCTAATGGAGGTTCATCTAGAACTTCTCTAGAGTTGCCGCTCCTATGGCCAGATGGATCAAGAAGAACCAGAAGGTGTGTGGTCTACTCAGAGTGAAGAGGGCTTTGGAAGAGCCAAAGGAAATGTTGATGTCAGCACCAGTGGTGGCTCTGTCCGCCAGTGATGAAGATTTCACAGTGTCCCGTGATGCGTCCCGTGTGGGACTAGGTTGTGTGTTAATGTAAAGTGGTAGAATGATTGCTTATGCTTCTAAGTAGCTGAAGAAGCATGAGTTGAATCATCTTACGCACGACCTAGAGATGGCGATGGTAATACTTGCACTCAAGATGTGGAGGCAATACCTGTATAGGGTATGATGTCAGATCTTTACAGATCAAAAGAGCTTGCAATACATCTTGAGTCAAGGGAGAAGAACATGAGGTATAGGAGATGGGTAAAAACTGCGTGGTATTCGCGACTTCAAGGTTCGGTATATTCGGCTGAGGCAGATATTTCGATAGATGCCCTCAACCGGAAACCACTTGGCAGCTTACCCCATCCCTTAGCATAGTAAGAAGAAAGCCACTAGTCAGAAGATGAGAAGAATCAGAACTGCTGTGAGTCAGCAGGAGAATCATGAAGTTGTCCGCAAGAGGCATGTAGAGTACCAGAAGAGAGAAGAGTTTTGTCAGAGTGTGCAGCGGAAACATGTTGAGGTTCTCGAGGAAGATGAGGTTACTGGAGGTGTCTCCTAAAGAGAGGGTGATTCGTTACGGGCAAAAAGGTAAATTAACTCTCTAATACATTGGACCCTTGAAATCCTGCAGAGGATTGGGAATGTATCCCACGAGTTAGATTTACCTACTTCAATGGAAGAGATCCATTCGTTTTTCCATGTTTCCACGGTATATGAGTTTGTGTCGGGTCCGAGTGAGGTTCTTGAAGGAACCAGAGGTGGAGATCGCAGAGGATCTCACCTATGTTGAGCAGCTAGTACAGACCGCAGACACGCAAGTTAGAAAGTGTGGAAACAAGGAAATACCGATGGTGAAAGTCCCTTAGGATCACCTTAGATGATAAAGTACACCAGGGAGACCGAGAGTTCATACTCCAGTGACACCGTGTTTCTTTTTAGATCAGAACTTATGTATTGTTATGATTGTATGTTATGTTATATGCTATGCATGTCTTAGTTGAGGAACATTCGGGGACGAATGTTCTTAAGGGGGGGAGAATGTAATACCCGGCTAGACTCCGGCATCGGAATTCCTACCGTCCGGTGGAATAGCGGATGTCGGAAACCTCTAGAAGGGTAAAATCATGTTTTTTATAAAATGTTTTCATGTATTCTAATGTTTTAAGTATGAAATAAAATGAGTTTTTGCATGAAAAAGTCCTTGGAGGAAAACTCAGGTTCGGCCGCCGAAAGTCAAGTTCGGCCGCCGAACATGCATGCGTTTTGGAGGCACGTTAGGCCCCCGAAAGCATGAGTTAGGGAAGTCCAGTTTCGGCCGCCGAAAGTCAAGTTCGGCCGCCGAACATTGCATGGATGCGGAGGCACATTCGGCCCCCGAACGTGGCCTGGCCAGCCACCTATAAAAGGGTCCCTTAGCCGAAAATGGGCGAGCTTTTTCTCCCCATTTCGGCCAAGGTGAGCATTCCGCCATCCTTCCCCAATCTTGAGTTTTTCCTTCCTTTTTCCATGATTTTTACAAGTTTATAACTTTGGTTTTGAAGATCTTTGAGCTTAGAACGAGTTTTGGAGCTTGGAGACCAAAAGTTGGAACTTCTCCCATCTCCAAGTTTAGATCTCCACAACCCTCGATCTTCAAGAGGTAAGAGCCGATCTTAAGCTCATAGTATGTTTTAAATAAGTTTTATGAAGTTTTATGGGGTAGAAATGCATGTTTGAGTTAGTTGAGCTATGTTAGGTTTTATGTGATTTTTGAACAATGTGGCATGTTTGAGTATGTTTGAAGTGTTGTAGATGAGGTATATGTTTGTTTGAGGCCCCTAGGAGCTTGTATGCATGTTTTGGTTGAATGGTATGCATGACTTGAGCTTGGGAGGCGAAATGTGCATAAGAGAACTGAGTTTCTGCCATTCGGGAGAAACTCAGGTTCGGCCGCCGAAGGGACTTTCGGCCGCCGAACCCCCTTGTGGAGGCAGCATTCGGCTGCCGAAGCTTGCCTCCGAAAGAGAACTTTCGGATCTGTCTGGGACTTTCGGCCGCCGAAGGTGCCGCCGAAAGTGCCTGACTTTCGGATCTGTCTGGACTTTCGGCCGCCGAAGGTGCCGCCGAAAGTGCCCTGTCCAGACTTTTCTTGCATGTTTTTATGTGATGTTTTTAGGATGTTTTAGGGGGTTTTTGGGGAGTATAGTAGAGTTATGTTTATGTATGTTTGGTCCCTTATTGGAGTCCACCTGTGTAGGAACGGACCCGAGGAACCGAGGTGCTTAGCAGTGTCAACTGCTTCAGAGATAGTCCAGAGCTAGTCTAGAAGTGAGTGGAACTAATCCTTATGTTTTAAATCAAATGTTTTCAGCATGTTCAAGCATGTTCATGCATCATGAATACCATGTTATGCAATAGGTTGTTTGCATTAGAATTCACGAATATGATGCATTGCATAATACGATGATATGATGTGGATGGATACTGGATGATCCTCTAGCCCTCAGTATGTTATGACATGATATGGAATGATATGATATGGCATGTACGATATGGTATGAGATGAGAAGTCCAGGTGTGGCCGTATCGCCCCTGGCATAGAGCATGAGAAGTCCAGGTGTGGCCGTATCGCCCCTGGCATAGAGCATATGAAGTCCAGGCATGGCCGTATCGCCCCTGGCATAGAGTATTGTTGACTTGTTATGGTACGAGATTGATATGTAGAGGGCTATTGGTGACAGATTCATCCTTGAGGTGATATATTTGTGATGTGACGCATTTCATGATAGCATACGTTAAAATGAACTGTTTTCTTTACGGTTTCTGCTCACTGGGCTTTTTAGCTCACCCCTCTCCCCTAACCCCAGGTTTGCAGGGTCAGAGATAGTCAGGAGATCAGCAGGTTACGTCCACGGTCATGTTTATGTAATAGCATAGTAGTGGACATGATGTAATGTAAAGTTATGTAAGGATGCTAAAAGAGTTATATTGTAATATGACTTTTTGTTATATGTTCAGAGTTATAGTATTGTGCTTGGCCCGAGTTGGTTAATCCCTTTATACATGAGTTTTGTTTTATGTCGTTTCATGTGATGGACCGAGTTTGACAAAGGGTATGCTGACCCTAGGGGTTCTATGAGTTCAGTCATAGTGCATACATAGGTCAAACGGGTTAAAGAAGAAGTTTACAGTTTTATGTTTTAAAGTCTATGCTTATGTTTGATCATGTTTGGGATTATACCAGCTGTACAGGATGCATAGTAGGCTTGCTACGGGTCCCGGCGGCCTTATGCCGATCTGGATCCTAGCGCCGGTAGCGGTCCGGATTTCCGGGTCGTTACATTGAAGATCAAAATTCGTGCATCCTTCCTATTCAGAAACAATCTGCGCACTTTCCTCTCCTGAGAGCCATCTGCGCGCCACCTTCCTTTTCTACAACAACTTGGGCAACAAGTTGAGCATGGGCAGCACCTTGGGCAGCCTCTACACTAATTAGGAAGCAAGGTCAGCATCTAAACTTATTTAGGAAGCACAATCTGTGCCTCATTCCCTTTTGGAGACCAAACCGCGTGCACCAACTCCCTTCCGCAAAGCATTCGCGCGTAGCCTTCTTTCTGAAGCTGAAAAACGCGATTCTTTCCTTTTCAGACATAACGTGGGCAGAAAATACCTCTTGGGCAGTAAGTATGACCTTGGACAACACTTTTCAACTATAAAAAGCCACATAAGGAGTCTCTACATAGCCTTTACACTCCCCTTGGGAGACACCTGCGGGATTCATAACTCTTCTTCTACCTTTCTTCTTTTCTTTTATTTTTGGTTTTGTTTCAGCCATGAGAGGCTGAAACCTTTTATTCTAGTTGAAGATTAGGTGATACTTTGGTTGTTTTATGGATTGGGAGACTTGATCAAACATTGTTTAACTTTTGGTTGTTTAATATTTATGCAATTTCATGCTTGATTTCAATATTGCTTTGTTGTTTAGATCTACGTTGATTCTTGATTGCAAAGTAATAATATGTTAGTTTGGATGATTTAAGTCCGTAATTGCTTGGATTATTCAAACATAAGAACACTTGGTGTAAAAGCTAAGGAAGTTGCATGATCTAGTGTTGTCACCATACGTTTGGGTAACTAGGATTAGATCTCTCTATTTCTTAATGCAATTGACAATTGTTTTGATGCCTAAGACCCAAGGATGTTCCTTGACAATTTGTTAATTAGTAATTAATTAGAGGACGTTCCCTAATTGGTTTGATCATAAGGAGAGATAATGGTGGTGAGAAGCGTCTTCCATCTTCATAACTAATCTATTGAATCAATCAAAGGAAACTAAGTGTTAATGATCAATCCCAACAACTGAAGTGGATCCAACTCTTCAACTAGATCTTTCTTATTATTTGTTTCTCTTTTATTTTTATTATTTGCTTTATTTTTATTGCTTTCAGTTTTAGATTAATTAAATCAATCTCAAAACCCCCCATTTTACTTTCAGTTTTATCTCGTTTCAGTTTATTTTGCTTTCCATTTATTTCTCTTTCAGTTTTATCTCATTTCAGTTTTATCTCGTTTTAATTTATTTCTCTTTCAGTTTAATTTTGCTTTCAGTTTTATCTCATTTCAGTTTTATCTCGTTTAAGTTTATTTCTCTTTCAGTTTATTTTTGCTTTCAGTTTTATCTCGTTTCCGTTTTATTTTGTTTCAGTTTTATCTCGTTTCAGTTTATCTCGTTTTCAGTTTTCTTCTTTTTTAGTTTATTTTTGTTTCAGTTTATTTTATTGGTCTTAATAAGGAAAATAGGTAAGTCCTCAATACCCTGTGGATTCGATCCTTTCACCACTATCTGCAGTTGTAAATTGTTGATAACCAGAAAGGTTATTTTTTACCGGCTTCGACAACCGTGAGTCAAAGATCATGGTCTTACCTCTGCTCGTGCAAATGGAAAGAAAATCTTATCCATTTGACCGACATGTGGCCTTTTATAGGTGGCTGGCCAGACCACCTTCGGCGGCCAAACGTGAAACCGAATGCCATGCATGTTCGGCGCCCGAAACTCACTTTCGGCGGCCGAAACTCACTTTCGGCGGCCGAACCTGCCTTTTCTCCCTTGGTGCTTTTCTTTCAAAAACTCATTTCCTTTATACTTAAAACATTAAAACTCAACAAAACATAAAGAAAAAACATAGCCCTTACCCTTCTAGAGAATTCTAACATCCCAAATTCCACCGGACGGTAGGAATTCCGATGCCAGACTCTAGCCGGGTATTACAATCAAGTCCCGTATAAGTTAGAAATCTCAAACTTCCAATAATTCTTTGAAATAAATTTGAATTACCTTCTCACCATCATCAAATCTCATCAGCTTTGATCCACACTCTACAGGTATATTACCAGGATTATAATGCTCCATCTGAAATTCTTTTAAAACTTTTTCAGCATAAGATTTCTGAGAAATGAAAATACTTTCCTCTCCTTACTTCACCTCACTACCGAGATAATAAGTCATCAGTCCAAAATCTGTCATTTCAAACTCTTGTGCCATCTTCTTCTTGCACTTATCAAACATTTTTATATTTGAACTTATAAAAATTAAATCATCTACATACAAGCAAACAAAATAGCCATGTAAGAAGGTTGATTTCACACTTTTGATCTTTTACTACTTTCTCAAAAAAATTTTGTTCTAAATCTGCATGCAAACACATTAAAGTATTTTGATCTACATCAATTTTCTTAGTTTCAGTATAAATATCATCTAGACTTCTCATACGACGTGCCCTTTCAACTGAACTTTGAGGAGACAAAATACTTCGAGGTGTTGCTGGTGGAGTTTGTACATCTATTGTTGCTCCTTGGACTCCTTCTTGTTCAAACTCATCATAGTAAGGAAGGAAACTATAGTCTTCATCTTTGACATTCCAATCCCAAGAATGATCTTTATTAAATTGAACATCTCTGCTAATCACTTTTCTCCCGCTGCTCTGATACCACTTGTTAGAAAACGTGATGGGCTTTAATCTCACTTTGATAGAAAAGACAATAAGGAAAACGATAAAGGTATACAGAGAGAATGAAAGAGTTAATAAAGTGAAGTGAGCCCAATCCAAATTAGCTAAGGGCATTTTGGAGAAGGGCACCACATCAAGCTTAATTAACCCTATTATAGGGTCTAAAACTCTCACCATATGTAGACTTGGATCAAGCCCATCATCAAATTCCAATAGTGGTATCAAAGCCTAAATGGCCTCATGGCCCATGAAGATTCAAAGTCTAAGAAATTTTCTTGTGTTGGGCTGGAAATTACAGGCTAGACCCATTAAGTTAAAAATGCTGAAAGCTTATGTGCTCTTAGGTTCAAGAAGAGTACAAGCCCAAGCAAAAAATGAGAAGGGAGACCTGAGGCTTCTAAGACTCAAAAAAAAAAAAAAAGAAAAGAACACAAGCCTAGGATGATAAAATGAAGGAAAGTCACAAATGGGTCAAATCAGTTGGACTGAGGGGGAGTGTTGGAGAAGTGGGAATCCCACATCAGTAAAAGAAAAGGAGAAAGAAAGAGTTAATAAAGTGAAGTGAGCCCAATCCAAATTGCCTAAAGACATTTTAGAGATGGTCACCACATCGAGCTCAATTAAGCCCTATTATAGGGACCAACACTCTCATCACGTGTAGACTTAGACTGGACCTGTAACGACCCAAAAATCGGACCGCTACCGGCGCTAGGATCCAGATCGACTTAAGGTCGCTGGGGCCCGTAGTAAGCCTAACATACAACCTGTGATACCTGTTAAATCCCATACATGATCATACATTTATATAAAAACTTTAAACTTTTTCATTTACCCAGCTTGACCTGTGCATGCACTAAAACCATATACATAAAATCCCTACTAGAACCCTCATCAAATGCTCTAGCGGGTCAACATAACATAAGTCAAGCTGGATTCATATCTCATAAAAATATCATCAAGACATTTAATTTAAAAGATCATGTACAAAGGGATTACCATACATATTAGGGCCAAGCACAATACTAAACCTCAATTTATTACATTACAACACATTACATCGTTTTACATTTCATGTCCACCGCTAATCTATTACATAAACATAACTTTTACTCTTGCTGACCTCCTGGTCTATCCCGAACCTGCAAACCTTGGGGTTAAGGGAAAGGGGTGAGCTATTAGAGCCCAGTGAGCAGAATAGTAAAACAATATATTTAAAACATATGCTTTCATGAAATGCATCACATCACAAACAAATCACATCAAGGATGGATTTGTCACCAATAACCCTCTACATATCCAACTGTGCCAGGGGCGTAGAATGGGCCTCACTGGTCTTTCTCTTAACATAACATAACATAACATTCCAATGTGCCAGGGGCATAGAATGGGCCTCACTGGTCTTTCTCTTACTCTGTGCCAGGGGCGTAGACTGGACTTCCATACCGTAACATAGTCATCATAGCATATCAAGGGCTAATGGGTCATCCAACATCCATCCACATCAACATCATAGTATGCAATGCAAAATATTCGTGAATTCTAATGCAAACAACCTAGTATTTATCATGGCATTCGTGATGCAAGAACATGCTCAAAACTTATTTACTTTGAAACATAAAGATCCATTCTACTCACCTCAGCTGACGCTAAACTAGCTCTATAGCAGCGATCTCACTGCTGATCACCTTGGTGCCTCGGGTTCGAACCTACACAGGTGGACTCAAATGAGGGACCAAACATATACTAACATAACTCTAAACATCTCCCCAAAAACTCCCTAGAACATCATAAAACATTCATAGAAAGCATGCAAAGGAAGGCTGGACAGGGCACTTTCGGCGGCAAGTTCGGCGGCCGAAAGTCCCTCCGGAGCCGAAAGCCAGACAAGTTCGGCGGCAGGTTTGGTGGCCGAAAGTTCCCTCCAGAGCCGAAAGTCCAAACTTTCGGGGGCAGGGTTCGGCAGCCAAAACATGCCTCCACAGGCAGGTTTGGCGGCCGAACATGGTTTCGGCGGCCGAACCTAGGTTCTCCAGGATAGCAGAACCCGATCCCGCCTCATGCATTCAGCCTCCAAAACCTCTCTAACACACCCCTCACATGCATCCAACTAGTCTAAAACATGCATAAATAAATTATCCAGCATATAGGGGCATAAAACTAGCCTAAAACCCTAACAAACAACATATGAGCATACATTAAACATAAAGGGTATATAAACCCTAACGTTTTACAACCAACCTAGACATGCATCAAAACCCTTAATCCCTTCTTAAAACTTACTTAAAACGTGAAAGGAGGTGAGGATATACTCTTACCTCTTGAAGATCGAGAGGGAAGGCGATCCAAACTCGGAGTTGTGGAGAAAACGAGCTTCAGGGTCTCCAAGTTCCAAAACTTGATCTTTAGCTCAAAAATCTTCAAAACAAGATGAAAACTCGTAAAAATCATGAAAAACTCGAAGGAAGAACACAAGATCGACAAGGGATGATGGAGACTCACCTCGGCCGGAAATGGGGAGAGAAAACTCACCGATTTCGGACAGAGGACCCCTTTATAGGTGGCCGGCCAAACCACTTTCGGGGGCCTAAAGTGCCTCCGCATCCGCCCGATGTTCGGCGGCCGAACATGAGGTTCGGCGGCCGAACCTGGGTTCTTCCTTCATTCCCTTTTTCTTTTTTTTTTCTTTTAAAACTCAATTTCTTTCTTCTTTAAAACATTAAAATACGTAAAAACATTTTAGAAAAACATATTTTAACCTTCTAGAGGATTCCGACATCCGAAATTCCGCCGGACAGTAGGAATTTCGATACCGGAGTCTAGCCGGGTATTACATTCTTCCCTCTTTAAGAATATTCGTCCCCGAATGTTCACAAACAAGCACAGACAAAGCAAAACATCAAGAAACACATAAACCTAAAACACATACCTTAGAAGAGATAGGGGTATTGCTGGAGCATAGACTCCCGTGTCTCCCAGGTACACTCTTCCATATTGTGGTGGTTCCAAAGGACTTTTACCATTGGTATTTCCTTGTTTCTCAACTTTCTGATCTGAGTGTCTAAGATCCGCACTGGCTGCTCAATATAGGTGAGATCTCCTGAGATCTCTACATTTGGCTCACTAAGAACCTTTCCCGGATCTGACACGAACTTCCTTAGCTTGGAAACATGGAAAACCGGATGGATTCTCTCCATTGAAGCAGGTAAATCCAGCTTATACGATACATTCCCAATCTTCTGCAAGATTTCGAAGGGTCTGATGTACCGTGGAGCTAGCTTACCTTTCTTCCCAAAACGAACCACCCCTTTCATAGGAGACACATTGAGCAACACCATATCTCCCTCCTGAAACTCTACTTGTTTTCTGCGGACATCTGCATAACTCTTCTGCTTGCTCACAGCAGTTCTGATTCTTTCTCTGATAATAGGCACCACCCTGCTGGTGATCTTAACAAGCTCAGGACCTGCTAAGGCCCTTTCTCCCACTTCTTCCCAGCAAACAGGTGACCTGCACTTCCTCCCATATAAAGCTTCATAAGGAGCCATCCCGATGCTAGCATGGTAACTATTGTTGTAGGCAAACTCCACCAAAGGTAGATGCTGCCTCCAAGAACCGCTAAAATCTAGCACACACATTCTGAGCATATCTTTTATTGTCTGGATGGTCCTCTCTGACTGTCCATCAGTCTGTGGGTGGAAGGCAGTACTGAAATCTAGTCTTGTGCTCATAGCATTCTGCAGACTTCGCCAAAACCTGGAGGTGAACTGGGGTCCCCTATCTGACACTATTGAAACAGGAGCCCTATGCAGTCGTGTAATACCCGGCTAGAGTCCGGCACCGGAATTCCTGTTGTCTGGTGGAATCCGGGGTGTCGGAATTCTAGAAAAAGGTAGGATTTATGTTTTACTAAGTGGTGTAATGTGTGTTGATGTTTTAAGGTTAATAGAAGTGAGTTTTGAGTTGATATGACCTAAGACAGTTGAGCCAAGTTCGGCCGCCGAAGGTAAGTTCGGCCGCCGAAAGTGTTCGGCTTCCGAAGGTAGGTTCGGCCCCCGAACGTTGCATGGTCTTGCATGTGATTGGGCAGCCGAAGATGAGTTGGCTAGCTAGCTGAGTCATGGCTTTTGACAGATGTTGGCCTCAGATTCTTGCCATGGAATAGGCCACGTCTCTCATGACTAATCTGTAAGTAATATTGAGCTGCTCATACAGAAGAGTGAAGGTT
>NW_025215458.1:0-13007 GCF_001659605.2 Manihot esculenta | reverse complement strand
AAAATGAAAAGTCTACCAACAAGATATTAGGTTCTTTATAGGAGCTAGTGGTAGAAGATGTAGTACTTGAGATCTTGTTATTTAAAAAGTTAAAAGTAGGCACTTTTTTTGAAAAGGAAAAGTTTTATCCTTTTTTGGATGACTAGCACTCATTAAATCTTACATTATATCTATGCCTCTTTATTATTTATCTATGAGATATTTACTTTTTAGTCCATAAATTTTGCCATTATTAACAGTCAATTATGATTTTGAGAAATGTATTAAAACGTCCTTACATAATCAAACCTTTAACAAGTCAGTCCTTCCATCCATCATACCCTTTTTTCCGTTAAAAATTGATGAAAAAGTAGAGAGAATATTTATAAAACCCAATTTTACCTCTTCAATCTCTATTTAAAACATGCATTTTTAATAGAACCTAAACTTTCTCACCTGCGTTCGTAATACTTGATGATTAAGCACTGAAAGAAGCAACTCTTCTATCTTCGCGAGAATGTCTGTGTAAGCGGATTGATGGAAAGCTAGAATAGAGGTTACATGAATGTGAATTGCTTCTGTGGGAAAAGAGTAAGGGTTCGCATATCTAAATCTGTTAGTAATCTAAATAAGCTGTATTATTATGTCGAGATAACAAATGTGGGTCATTTATTGGATGGTGCATTATAATAAATGTTAACTCTCCTACATCAAACAGTATAGGTGATGGGTTAGAGGTATTGAAGGCTAACTTATCAAGGACGATTGCAGAGACTAAAGAAGAGTTTATGAAGATGAATAAAGAGATCAAAAAATTACATGTAAAGCTGCAGAAGATTGAAGTTATTTTGAACCAGATGAAGAATTGTATGATAATTATGTTGTTACTTACTAATAGTGTTGGTTGGAAAAGCACTATAAAAAGTTGTTTTAAAAGTACTATAAAAAGCGGCAGAAGATTAAAGTTATTTTGAACTAGATGGAATACTTGTTTAACATAGAATGTATTATGTGTTTTCTATTCTTTATGTATGAATGTATTCTGGTTTCTCTGTTTTATCTCTTTTGGATATTATTGTATACTGTTTATCTAAGTTAGGAGTGAAACTTTAGCATATTAGTTTCTTATAAATGAATGGTTAAAATAGAGGACTAAACAGTTTTTAATGATTCAAAACTAGAGGACTGAATAGTTTTGAAAATGAATATATAAAGACTGAATAATTGAAAACTTTAAAACTTAAACGATTGAGTAATTTTGATTTTTTAAATAAATGGACTAAAAAGTTATAAAATTAAAAATAACAGAAGAGTGATAATATTACATTTATCTAACTGGAACTTAATATCAAGTATAAACAAATCTTATAAAATGCACAATGAATAAAATTAGAGTTAAGCAAATGAAATTAAAAGCATAACTTCATTAATATGTCATAATTGTTCAAATAAGTATTACAAAACCATACTTGAACATTACAATGACATACATCTACTACTGCCATTTTAATGGTCAAGTAAGTCCAATATCTGTATCATTGTACCAATATCTATGATAAACTCCCCAAAAAAAAGAATACGTCCACAAATTTACAATCTTCCCAAATAAACAAAAAGCTCAATCTAATGGCCTAAAATACATGTTCAACTAAAATGTACAAACTATATTCCATCAACTAACAACATTCTCAAAAAGATCAATTTGATATTTCAAAGGCTTTCTTTAGTTGGGTTGGTCCACCATTGATCCTATAGTTAAAATGAGGAATAGGTAATTCAATTCATTAGAGAGGTTTTACATTTGTATTTATACAGCAGAATAATGTGTGAGAACCCTAACTAAGAAACGTATACAACAACTATTATGATAACAACTAGTAGCTAACAGAATAACAAACTTTGGTTAAGATAAATTCTTATCTCCTAATACCCTCCCGCAAGATGGCAGACCGTGAAGAAATGCCAATCTTGTCACACCATTTATTAAAAGCTTGCGTTGAAAGAGCTTTAGTGAGCAAGTCCGCAAGCTGTTCTTTTGAGGAGACATGAGTCACTCGCAATGAGCCATTTTGTACTTGCGACCTGACAAAGTGGTAGTCAACAGCTATGTGTTTCATCCTTGAGTGAAACACGGGATTTGCAGCAACATACGTGGCACTCAGATTATCACAATAAATAACCGGTGTAGAAGAGATGTTCACCTGAAGTTCAGCTAAAAGATTTCGAACCCAAGTAACATCAGCAGATGTGGATGCCACTGACTTGTATTCAGCTTCTGTGGAGGACCTCGCAACTGACTTTTGCTTCTTGGATGACCAAGCAATAGGATTGCGGCCAAGAAAAATAATATTAGCACTTGTGGACGTGCGATCATCAGGATTGCCGGCCCAGTCAGCATCGGAAAATGCATGGAGATCACACTTGGAATCTCGTCGAAGAAATAAACCTGTATCAAAAGTACCAATTAAAAATCGCAACAACCGTTTAACCGCCGACCAGTGATTAATGGTTGGTCGAGAAGTGAACTGAGAAAGCCTATTTACAGCAAAGGCAATGTCTGGTCTAGTAAGTAAGAGATACTGCAGTTTGCCAATAACTCTGCGAAAACTGGAAACATCATCAAGATGTACTGAATCAGCTAACCGAAGAGTGGACGATGTTGACAATGGAGTATTGACAGCCTTTGCACCCTCCATTTTCGCAAATTCAAGTATCTCCCTGATATAGTTTTGTTGAGATAGAAAAATTCCTGTTGGCAGTCGTTTGACTTCAACACCCAAAAAGTAACTTAAATCACCCAAGTCTTTAACCGAGAAATTGGATTTGAGCTGAGAGATAAATTTTTCCACTGCTTCCAACTTGTTTCCTGTGATGATTATATCATCAACGTAGACTAAAACATAAATAATCAGTCTATCATGAATGTAAGTAAACAAGCAAGTATCAGAGTGAGACTGAGCAAATCCACTGTTAATTAAATAATTTTTCAACTCCGAATACCAAACCCTTGGTGCCTGTTTTAGCCCATACAGAGATTTATGCAGTCGACATACAGCAGTGGGATCATTACTATCAACATATCCAGCAGGCTGTTCCATGAAGACAGTCTCGGTTAAATGCCCATGCAAGAAAGCATTATTAATATCCACCTGTCTCAATGGCCAATCATTAGTGACAGCAATAGATAACAAAATGCGAATGGTTGGATGTTTGGCTACCGGAGAAAATGTCTGATCATAATCCAAACCAGGCCGTTGAGTAAATCCTCTTGCAACGAGGCGTGCCTTGTTCCGAATTGGTTTACCATCCGAATCATATTTGATGCGAAAAATCCATTTGCAACTGACCACATTAGTTGCCATAGATTTCGGCACCAATGTCCATGTCTTCTGTCTTTGTAAAGCATCATACTCTTCATCCATAGCAGCTCTCCACTGTGGAATTTTTAAAGCTTGACTTACTGTTTTAGGAACAACCAACAAAGAATCATTAGCTTTTTCCGCATTCAAACATAAACGCTGCACAGGTTTGACAATATTGTTCTTGCCCCGAGTAACCATCGGATGAGTATTCTGAGGTTCCATTGGCACAGTTGTCAATTGCCTTTGTGAATCGGCCACTGTTGCACTAGAAGGCAACACGACAGACAAGGGATTAGTGTCCTGATCATGAGCAGAGGCTGATTTCATACCTGAGGATTCTGGTTCCAAATTCTCAGTATTCGGATGTGGCGAATGATGCTCCAAGGTTGCCGTCGGCGAAGGAAAAGCCAATTGTTGAACAGACCCCATTCCTGCATTATTAGAACTGATCGGAATAACAAAATGAAGAGGAATCCATGAGTCTAACGTAGATTCAGTGGGACGAGCAGATTGTGTATCGAAATTTTGGAATGGAAAAACATTTTCAACAAATTGAACATGGCGAGTTACATAAATTCGAGAGGTTTTGACATCCATACATTTATAGGCACTTTGATTGGTAGAGTAACCAAGAAATACACAAGGTGAGGATTTGGATTGAAGTTTTGTGGAATTATAAGGACGGAGCCAAGGATAGCATAAGCTTCCAAAAACACGCAGTTTAAGATAATTGGGTTCAGTTCCATGTAACTTTTGGAATGGAGAGACATTATTAATCACACGAGTCGGCATACGATTAATTAAATAAACTGCTGTAAGGAATGCATGTGGCCAAAAATGTAAAGGAAGATTGGCTAGGTGTAACATGGTCATACCAGTTTCAACAATATGTCTATGGCGTCTTTCTGCAGTAGCATTATGCTCCGGAGTATACGGAGGTGTGAGGAAATGTGTTATGCCATGTTCCTGAAAGAAAGGTTTTAAAGAGACAAACTCGCCACCATTATCAGAATAGACAGAGATGATTGACCGTTTAAAATATTTTTCAACTGTTCGTTTAAAGACAGAAAAGATTGGGGAAACTTCAGATTTCTTTTTCAAAGGAAAAAGCCATACATACTTTGTAAAATGATCAACAATAATCAAATAATACTTAAATCCTTCCATTGAACAGACCGGGGCAGGACCCCAAACATCACTGTAAAGCAATTCTAAAGGTGCAGAACTTGTAACCGAAGACTCACTAAAAGGAACTTTATGCATTTTGTTGCATTTACATGATTCACAATGAAAAGAATCATTAACAGACATAGAACTTTTATTTAGACTCTTAAGAAGAAAACGAATAACAGGAGCAGAAGGGTGACCAAGACGCCGATGCCATAACGATTGAGAAGTGCAAACAGTATGAGACACAATGAGATTTGATTTCGACTTTGAGAAGACTGGGGGCCATTCGTAGAGTCCGTTCTTAGGCTCTCCTTTCGCCAGCAGCTTCCCTGTGCGCATATCCTTCACACCAAAAGAGAAAGAATTAAAATAAACTTCCACATCATTTGTATCACAAAATTTATGTACTGAGATTAAGTTTCTATTAATAGCTGGCACGCAGAAAACATCATTCAACATTAAATTTCTTGTAGGAGTTGAGAAAGAAACAGAACCAGTATGTGTTACAGGATGACTCATTCCATCACCAAGCATAACATCTTCACCACCATCATACTCTGAATGAAGAGATAAATTCTGGATATCCTGTGTCACATGTTGATTTGCCCCAGAATCTAAAAGCCATTTTGAATTTGCAGACTGCTCAGCAAAATTAACTTGAGGTTTGGAAGTCTGAGAATTGGAGAAGAACCACGGACATGCTTTCTTCAATTTCCAACACTGTTTAGTTGTATGTCCAGGTTTTTCACAAAATTGGCAAACAATACGACCTCTATTGCCAGTTGAACCAGAGTTGTTCGAATTTTTATTCTGAGATTGCTTCCCAGAACCACTGTGGTTATTTCTTGTGCCTCCAGAATATGATTGATTCTGAGTATAATTAATACTGACTTGATTGGTAACAACATTAGAGTCTCGATTCAGCTGAGTCTCCACATCTGTGAGCTTCTCATGAAGTTCATCAAAAGAGACAACATTATCTCTTGCTCGCAAAGCCGCAGTGATTTCTTTGTAATCAGACGGAAGGCCAAGAAAAACAGACAAAGCAAATTCAGCTGCAGAAACAGAAACACCTGCAGTTTCAAGTTGAAAAGATATAGACTTTGCCTTTTGCAAATATTCAGATATGGTTAATGATCCCTTCGTGATCGTGAGCAGTTGCTCACGCAGACTCATGATACGACTCTGCGATGGTTTCGCATACATCTTTGATAATGATTGCCAGACATCATATGAGGTTTTGTCTCCAACAACAAACGGAGCAACTTCAGGTGACAAAGAAGCTATTAACGCACTACGTATAAACTGATCTTGTCGAAATAGGAAAGAATTTCCAGTCGCCTCAGTTTTGCGATCTTGTTCGACAAAGTTGAGAAAATCATATCCGATTAAAAGAGAATACCATTGGGTATACCAAATCTGATAATTGAATGGAGTGAGTTTAATTGGTGCCTGAGCAGAAGCATTAATCGAAATTAATTGATTTGTCAGGGTAGGATTAACATTAATCGAACCTGATGGTGTTTGAGGAGAAGAGGAAGAATCGTCAGGCTGTTTTGTGAGATCAGTAGGGTTCGTCATGATTTGGAATAAGGATCGAGAGTACCGCTAAGTTTGAGGCTCTGATACCATATAGTCAAAATGAGGAATAGGTGATTCCATTCATTAGAGAGGTTTTACATTTGTATTTATACAGCAGAATAATGTGTGAGAACCCTAACTAAGAAACGTATACAACAACTATTATGATAACAACTAGTAGCTAACAGAATAACAAACTTTGGTTAAGATAAATTCTTATCTCCTAATAGATCCCACTTGATTAGTGTTAACCACTCTTAAAGTCTCTGCACCTGATGCAGTAGTGTGTTTCCTCTTCTTTTGACTTATAACCATATTTGCCTGCAATAGAAAAATTCATAAAAGATTAAAAAGGTTAAAATAGATTCAATATATACAACCAAAAAAAGGTAGAATTACCCCAACAACAATATCTTGATAAGTCCTCTTATTGTGATCTGTTTGTAAGCACCTAGCACAAGTGACAATTGTTTTCCCCCTTCCACTAGCTGGTGGTTCACTATCATGCCTTTTTCTAGCCTTCATTGGCTTTTCTAGTTGCCTCCTCAAAGAAGGGGTAGCATAATGAAAATAAATTTTACTATATTTTATTATGAAAAAATATTATATTTTTTATTTTAATAATAAATATAAAGTTAAAAATATATTTATAAAAGTTAGATAACTACTATATAAAAATATGTTTAAATAATAAAAATAAATCATTGTCAAAATATACATATATATAGAGGTTGACAAGTGGCATACATAAGTTTATAAATGTAGTTATGCCAAATGTCACTCTTAAATTTATATATTGTGCTTAATTAACTCTACGTAATTATATCATATAATATAAATTTATAATTTTTAATATATTTATAATTTTTTTACATAAAATAATAATTAACATATATGTTAAATGTAATTTATTATTTTTATTATCACTATTAATGTATAAATTTTTAATTTTCTACTTTTTAATATAATAAGTACAATTTATTATATTAATTATTATTAACCTTTTAATTTTTTATTACTTTTTAATATAATATATTATTGATATTATAAAAAAATTTTATTATATTTTGTTATTAAAAAATAATTGTATTTTTTATTTTAATAATAAATATAATGTTAAAAATATATTTATAAAAATTGGATAATTACTGTATAGAAAATATTTAGATAATAAAAATAAATTATTATCAAAATATATATATATATATAAATCCATAATAAAATATTATGTAAAAAATTTTATTATCTCACAATAGTGTTAATTTATTGATTTGATAATTTTTTAAAATCATATTTATTATAATTTAATTAACAAATGTTATATGTTTTTATTCTCTAATATAAATAATTATATAGAATAAATATATATAATCGATTAAAATTATTATAAAAAATATTAATTGTGATAAAGCATAATAAATTTCATTTATTATAGATATATTAATTTATAATATTATTAAATATGAAAATATAACTTAAAAATAAAAATAAAATATATTAAATGTGTCACTCGGTATAAATATACAAAATTAGGAGTGCCATTTACCATAATTATATAAACTAAGCATACCACTTATCAACCTATATATATATATTATAATAATTTATTTTCATTATTTAAACATCTTTTTATATCATAGTTATCTAATTTTTATAAATATATTTTTAATATTATATTTATTATTAAAATAAAAAGTACAATAAATTTTTAATAATAAAATACAATAAAATTTTTATTACGTATCAATAATATATCATATTAAAAGTAGTAGAAAATTAAAAGTTAGTAACGATCAATATTATAAATTGTTCTTATTATATCAAAAAATAAAAAATTAAAAGTCATATATTAATAATTATGATAAAAATAATAAATTATATTTAACATATATATTAATTATTATTTTATATAGAAATAAAATTATAAATGTATAAAAAATTATAAATTTATGCTATGTGACATAATTATATAGGATTAATTATACACTTGAAAATCTCTCATATATTTTTATTATTCACATGAGAGATAAAAAAAAAGAATAAATTAATTAATAATATTGATTATAATTATTCTTTACAGTTTATTTATTACTAAAAATAAAAATAAAAATAAAATTTTTATGTTAAAATTTTTATTTTATTGTGATTAATATATTATATTAAAAATAATTATAGAAAATTAAAAAATCACATGCTCATAGTAATAATAGGAAATTAAAATGTCACATACTAATTGCATAAAATATTATCAAATTAAATTTTATTAATTCAAATAATTTATATAAAAAATAAATAAATATAAATAATTAAAATATAACAAAAAAGTAAAATAGTGTTTATAATACTTTAAATTGAGTATTACAAACTTTGAACAATCAAGTTATTAAACTTGAATTATTGTAATTTACTATATTAATGATTATAATAATTTTAGTGTTTTCAACGTTCATATATCCCTTCTATATAAAACGCATTAGTATAATTTCATTCATACGATTCTATCTCCTTTATTTTCAATTGGCTTGTATTTTGATTAGTACCTAGGGCTGCACAACTCTTCCTAACCAACTCAACTCTCTTGGATAGATAGAAGACAGATGAGAGTTATTCAAATGTTGGGATTCTTTGATCTAAGTGATTCTCCTCCTATGCTGCTATAACCACCGCTGCTACTGCTATCCACCACTATTGAAACTTAGTCAATTTTATTTTTCTAAAAATATAGTTCTTTAAATGAAATCTGTTATTAGATATTGGTAATATATGCTACTAAGTACTAAAATTTTTAATTTTCTTTGATACAATTAAATTTGTTAATATATAGTTTTGTACTTGATTAATATTTGAGATCTTTAAATTTCTTACTCTAAAATTGAAAATCATGTATATTAGTTAAATTTCTAATTCTTATCTACAGTTATCTTCTTTATTTTATGGCAATAGATTGCATATTTAATTAGTAGTTTTTTTTATATTATTTTGAATCCACGAGATAAAATAAAATATTATATTTTGTTATCCATCAATCAATATTTCACGTTCAAAATCTAGATATAAAAGAGAAAATATTTTACTCTTTTTATAAGCGGTATGAATTCATACAAAAAAATTTATTATTTTATATTATTTTTATAAAATAACTTTATACTATTCTATATAATAATAATATAAAATATTTTAATATCTGCACAACGTGCGGGCAAACGATTAGTTGTAATTAATTTTAATTAACTTTAATGACATAAAAAAATATTTTAGTGATCATAAGTTGATGTATCTAAACTCATCAATTGTATGTATATCTGTTTGATTGTAGAAATATGTACACATACCTTGTTCATTAATTATTCACAACACAATTTAAGAACTTAAAGAATATTTCCATCACAAGATAGGTATGTTCATTATTCACAACACAATTTAAGAATTTAAGAATATTTCCATCACAAGATATATAATAAAGAAGGAAAATGTAGAAAGAGAAAGAAGAGAATGGAATGAGTAGAAGAGAAGTTGAAGAGGTAAGAAATGAATGACACAGTAGAAGGTCAGAGAAAGATAGACTACATAGAAAGATTAGTGGCAAGATAAGGATAAAAAAAATAACCAAATTAAGTAACAAGCCTAAATTAGAAAGCAACTTTTATTTTAGCCTCACTTAAAACTCAATTTTAATTAAATTTATGCCAAAAAATAATCAGTATAAAAGAAAAATAAAATCAAACCTCTATGAAATTCAAGTAAATTATGAATAAATTCTTAAATAAAAAAAATTACAAATCATAGAGAGCTAAAATAACCTTGAAAGCCAACTTGAAGCGATTATACATAATGACGCATAAGGCATAACTAGCCTCAATTTGTCTATTGCAATGGCGAAAACTTTCAATAGCTATAAAAATTAATTACATTGCGTTGCTATTAGATCTTATGAACTTTTGTTGCTATCAGTTGAATTTAAGCAGGATTAGGCTTCTTTTGCAAAAAATATTAGTTTCTAACATCTTTTAAATTTTCGTGTCTTAGCCATTAACAAGATGCATAAGTTTGATATATTAATTTCACAGTTTTCTTTTTCTTCATAAGACCAAATGAAACCAAAAACATTAAATTCAAACACAAATAAAAAGATATAGGGAATGAAAGGAGATACATGAAGCGTTGTAAGTAGGCATGTGCAATCGGTCGGTTCAGTTCCAAATCGAAAAAATCAAAAATTGAATTTTAAAGAGATTGGGTTTGAACTGCTGGTTGGGTTGGGTAAGGATTAGTATAATAATGTATAGTAAAATCGGTTAATTTGGTTAGTCGGTTATTTAACACATTTAAATCAAACTGAACCAAAAACCGAATAATCTAAAAAATACTAACCGAATAAAACCAAATGTTTCAACTAACCGAACTATTGAATCGAAATTGGTAGTTGAATCAAATCACTTGAATATTTCCATAACTAACCAAATCATGTCCATAACTAACCGGACATTATATTTTTAATTCTACAAACTTTATTTTGGCAAATTATTGTATGGACATGATTTGATTCAAGTGAGTATGAAAATCTTAGTTAAAATTGAAAAAAAAAATATTGGCTAAAATTGTGAAATTGCATAAAGAATTGGCTAAAATATATAATTTATCTTTAGTAAGGTGAGTTCCATAACTATAAATTATATTTTTATTGACTTAGCATGCTACCTAAGCATATTCTAACTCCTCAATTGATCTCTTGCTAAAATTGTTAACAATTTTTTAATTTGACTAAAATTATAAGTAAAAAAAAAAAAAGAAACTGGCTAAAGTTAAAAAGGATGTAAAGGTTAGACTAAAAATAATAATTTACCCTTTTAACTAAGATATTAGTTTTTTTTTTCAAGTCCCTATTTCTCAAATATGTGGTAAGATTATCTTAATTTAAAGAAAAATGTTTATATAAGATGCGGTAAGGATTAAAATATATATTTATATGTAATATTAAGAAAATTATATTTTAATTGGTTAATTGATTTTAAAAATGCATTAAAATATTTTTGAAATTTTAAAAACTTTATTAAAAACTCCTTAATTACCTCATTTTAATAATAATAATAATATAATTTTTATAATAAAGAACTATTTTTATGTTTCTGAATTGTTAAAAAATTCATTTAGTCATCCACATTTTAAAAACACTCAATTAAACATATTCACACTTTGTACAATTCTTTTTAATCTTTTTTAAAGAAAACCATTATTATTATTATTAATTAGAGAGATTAAATATTGTGAATATTTATAATTACATGAATTAAATAATATGTTTAATTAAATTTATAGGGGCTAAATAATATTATTATATTATATATAAAATTTAATAATAAATATATAAAAAATAATAATTAGCATGTACAATAATTACAAATGAGGTGGAATGCACGTTACGTAAAACTAATACTATATGAACAAGATATAAAAGTTTTGGTATTTCTATTAATAAAAAAATTAAATTTTATATATTTAATAAATGTGTTTGAGTAAATTTGAAATGTTTTAGATTTTATTTTATTTTAATAAATAAAGTTAAATTTATATTTTTATTAAAAAATAAAAGTTAAAAGTAGTTCTAACTTAATATATAATATTAATTAGCTTTTTTTTTTTCGGGACCACCTAAAAAGACATGGTTCCCTTCCCTTCCCTTCCCTTGCTTTTATATTCTCTGATATGCCTTCCCTTCCCATCGATCTTCTAACCTAATAGCTATTTTTTATCATTGGATACCTGCCTGTGGTTGAGCTTTCTGCACTGGCTGATCCCTTTGCCGTTGCCGTTGCCGTTGCCTTTGCCGTTTGCTGTTGCTGTTGCTGTTGCTGTGTGTAAAGAGATGGAAGAGTTCCTGCTTGCTAGCTAGCTACTCATCCCATGCCTGCTGATCATTCTCATCAAAATCACCGCTCCAAAGGACTACATGTTGCAGATCTTGGTTTATTCTTCAGATCTAGGTTCATTATTATTATTATTTTTTAATTTTATTAGTTTATAAGTTAATTTTTAATTATTTTTATTTACTTGCCCTCCTTTTATTTCTTTTTTTTTTTTTAGTTTAACTCGTTTTTTATGTTTTTTTGGCTTAATTATTTGTGTTCCAGCTCTTGGTTATTCCAGTAACAAAGTGAGAAAATTGAGATTCTCATTGTCATTTCAGTACATTTGCTGGTAAAATTACTTTCTCGCTCCAAATAATTTATCATTTTTGTTTACTTCCATTGATATAGTCTCACTCAATGATATTTTTTTTGTATTATAGGATGAATTTGGATGTCTTTGCATGATTTTTTTTTCTAGGTAATTCATGCAGATATATATTTGCTTTTCTTTATTTTTTTTTTTCAAATTTTTCTGTTTGATAATTTAAATTTAATTAATAATTCTTAATTAAAATTTTTATTTTATATAAATAATATACCATAACAAAGATGAGATAATATATATTTTTAATGTGCAATAAAATAATCCCCTTATCCTTTATAGTTTTTTATTGATGCTTGTCCTGCTCTACTTGTTTTTAGAGGTATTAAAAAAATCATTTAAATAAAAAAATAATTATCCATCTATGATTTATATCTACATTTAAATGTAGGAAAGAGGGGAATATTAAATTTATGAAAAATACCCTACCTTTATATTATGATTATAAATTTATTTTCATTTAAAATTTTTAATTTAATTAAAAATTATATTAATATTTTATTCAAATTAAAAATATGAGTGACCTCACATTATCATTATTTCAAAATATATATATCTTTTACAAAAACAGTTAATAACACTTTCAGAAATTATGAATTTAAAAGACTATTACAATAAATTTAAAAAAATAATTTTCAACAAAAAAAAAAATTTAAAAAGTAATTCTCGAATAAGCAAAAAAAAAAA
>NW_025215457.1:0-14330 GCF_001659605.2 Manihot esculenta | reverse complement strand
AGGTCAAGCACAATAGGAAGGTCATGTCACTAGGATAGGATTTGAGTCCTGTCTTGCATGATGATGTGAAATGCCATGACTTTATGCATGTGCATTAATGATGTGCTTGCTATTGTGATGTATGTGATGAGGGTCATGTGTGCCCACATAACCATATGATGCTAATGTTTGTATGATGTGTACTGTTTTCAGAAAACAGGATGAGAGGAACTCGTCGATCTGCACGATTGACTGGAGTGCCACCTGAGGATGAGGGCACGAGCGCCCGTCCTCCTACATTACCTAGGGCAATGTCTTGTAGAGCCAACAGAGAAAGAGTGTCAAGGGACCCTAGAAGGTCTTTTGATGCTAGCAGAAGGGGGACAGATAGAGGAGGAAGTTCTTCAGATGTGAGGGAGGTCACAGGAGAGGATCAGAGGAGGGATGGGAACCTGGATGTGAGCATGGAGGAAGAAGGGACAGGGGAGTCTCAGGGAGGCATTCAGGCCTCGGGGTTTGGTTCCACCCCATTATCCACCCTTCCACAGGGTTCAGGGTATCCGATGGGAGGTACATCGGATTACTCCAGCTTTAACCCCTACCCTACCTACATGCCCTATCCACCTTTCTATCCACCTTACGCACAGTACCCAGCTTATCCACCCTCACCCTTCTATCCAAACCCGGCAAACCCCACCTCGGGGAATGCTGCACCTCCACCACCTACAGAACCAGCAGCCCAGTTACTCAACCTCCTAGACCTAGCTCAGCCGATGGGAGCAAAGTAAAGATGACAGATTACCTCAAGCTAGATGCTCCCAAATACAGTCAGGGGATGACCCCTTTGAGTATCTGAGAGTAGTGAAGACAATAACTGATGAGCTAGGGGCAAGTGACAGCAGGGCCATTCAGATGGCAGGGTTCACTTTAAAGTGCAAGAAGGCACGGGAATGGTTCAAGTGTTATGTGGACCCGAGAATAGACGGTATGACATGGGAAGAATTTGCGAATGAGTTCGCTGGATGGGCCTTTCGAGACAGTTCTAGAGAACTGAAGATGATTGAGTTTGAGCAACTGAGGCAGTCAGAGCACATGGTGTAGAGGAGTTCACAGATAAATTCTTGGAGCTATTGCCTTTTTCAGGGCAAGCTCTAGATTCAGATACGAAGAAAGCCAAGAAATATGTTATGAAGCTGCATTCCAGGTACTCCTCGTTGGTTCAGTCAGCTGAGAGAGAAAGTTTCCACACTGTGGTGATATGGCTCGAAGAATGGAAGCAAGTGCTATAGTTGAGGGGTCAGTGAAGCAATCAGTGACCCAGTCTTCAGGGGTTAAGACCCCAGGTAGAGGAGGACCAGGTTTCTCTTCTCAGAGCTCAGGTAAGAAGAGGTGGGATAGTACCACCAGGAAGCCGAAGAAGAATAAGTTTTGGAACAAGTTGAAATCCGGTCTGGGATTTGGCGGTGGCTCGAGCTCAGGCTCAGATGGTACAGAATGCCAGAGATGTGGAAGACCGCACAGGGGAGTGTGTCGAGCTGGGACTAACACGTGTTTCAGATGTGGACAGGAGGGACACATAGCTCGGGATTGTCCTAGAGCGCCTTTTATGGGCCAGCCCCAGCAGACAGCTTCTGGTAGTGTGGCACAGCAGCAGTTCCAGCCACAACTCAGGGCAGTGGCAGAGGTAGAGAGAGAGGGGCATCCTCTTCTTCTGGTTCCCGAGGTGAAGGTCCATCAGCTCCAGCCAGGATCTTCACCATGACACAGCAGGAGGCTAACACATCCAACACCGTGGTGTCAAGTAATCTCGTCATTGGGTGTTCTGATGTGTATGCATTAATGGACCCGGGAGCATCTCATTCATTTATTGCTCCGAGAGCCGTTGAGAGGTTGGGTCTGATAGTCTCTAGGTTAGAGTGTCCCCTATGGGTCAGTGGACCCAAGTGTGACCCGTCAGTGGCAGTGTCAGTCTGCCAGTACAGTCCAGTTTTTATTGAGGGAAGATGCCTCTCCGCCGACCTTGTGGTTCTAGATTTGACAGACTTTGACGTCATTCTTGGGATGGATTGGCTATCTACCCATGGTGCTACCTTGGACTGCAGGGACAAGGTAGTCAGGTTCAGAGATTAGAACGGGTCAGAGGTCGTCTTCAGAGGAGACAAGAGGGGCACACCTAGAGGTCTGATATCAGCTCTTCAGGCTCGTAGGTTGCTTAGGAAGGGATGTCAGGGTACTTAGCTCACGTGAGAGAACTAGACAGTCAGGTCAGGGAGCCGGCCTCGGTGCCAGTTGTCAGAGAGTTTCAGGATGTTTTTCCGGATGAGCTTCCAGGTTTACCACCTGCTAGGGAGATAGAGTTCGAGATAGAGTTGGTGCCTGGAACTAGACCGATCTCTATCCCTCCCTACAGGATGGCCCCAGCCGAGTTGAAGGAGTTGAAAGAACAGTTGCAAGAGTTGGTAGAAAAGGGCTTCATCCGACCGAGCACTTCACCTTGGGGTGCACCAGTTTTATTCGTAAGAAAGAAGGATGGATCCCTTAGACTTTGTATCGACTACAGACAGTTGAACAAAGTCACTACCAAGAATAGGTACCCATTGCCAAGGATCGATGATCTATTCGACCAGCTAGCCGGAGCAGGTTGTTTTTCCAAAATAGATCTGAGATCGGGGTACCATCAGTTAAGGATAAGGGAGGAGGATGTGCCGAAGACAGCCTTCAGGACCAGATATGGGCATTTTGAGTTCCTTGTAATGCCGTTCGGGTTAACCAACGCCCCTGCAGCATTCATGGATCTCATGAACAGAGTGTTTAGCCAGTACCTGGATCACTTTGTTATTGTCTCATAGATGATATCTTAGTGTATTCCAGGAATGCAGAGGAGCATGCCCATCATCTGTGGTTGGTCTTGCAGACTTTGAGGAACATGGCTTGTATGCCAAGTTCTCTAAATGTGAGTTCTGGCTGAGGGGCATTTCGTTCTTGGGGCATGTAGTGTCAGAGAATGGTATAGAGGTAGACCCCAAGAAGACAGAAACTGTGGCTAACTGGCCTAGACCCACTTCAGTGACAGAGATTAGAAGTTTCTTGGGTTTGGCAGGTTACTACAGGAGGTTCGTTCAGGACTTCTCAAAGATAGCAGCTCCTCTAACCAGACTAACCAGGAAGAATCAGAAGTTTCTGTGGACCGACCAGTGCGAGGAGAGTTTTGAAGAGCTTAAGAAGAGGTTGACTTCAGCACCAGTTTTAGCTCTGCCATCTAGTGATGAGGACTTTACGATCTTTTGTGATGCGTCCCGTGTGGGACTGGGTTGTGTACTTGATGTGAACCAGCATGGGAAGCAAGGCAAGGATCCCTTGGAGCTACAACAAGGACCATTGACAAGGAATAAAGCAAGGAAGTACGGCGTTACTCTTGGATTGCATATTCAAGAATTTATTACAAGAGAGATGACTGAAATTGCTAGGGATAAGTGCGAGAAGGAACTTGAAGGTCATTCGAAGCTGATTACGTTGCTGGGTGTATGCATGGATGAAGCAGAAGCAAATTGAAGATTTGTAGCGCTCGCTACCATTATCAAAGTCGCGCTCGCGACATTCAGTTAGCCGAAGATACTTTTGTGTTTTGTGGAAGTTAATTTTGGAGCACATCATGGAGGAAGATAGTGGAGAATCAGCCCGAACCATAAGCAGGTTGTGGTTTCGTCCCTGAGGTTGTGGTTTCTGCTGGAACTATTGAGGCATACGAGAATGTGGTTGGTTTTTAAAGACTTGGCAGTTATTTTTGTTATTTTAGCTTGTTTCCCTGTTGGGATAGGATTTCTGACTTAGTATTTGTTTTCCTTTTCCAACTAGGTTTAGGTTTTTGCCTTACACTATAAATAAGGCCTTAAATTCTTATATCAGACACTTTTTTTGTTTTTTTGACAAATTTAATTCAGATTTGCTTTATGCAAATTTCGGCCTTCTTTGAGAGAGTGAGAGTTTGCTTCTTTCATTGATTGCATCACGAATCAGACCAACTTATCAATTTCGATTGTGGCGTTCTTCTGATCCGTTCTACAAAATCCTTCCGTTATTAGTGTTCTAGCTTCGCTAAGCTTAGGGTGCTATAGAGGGTGGTTTATCCACGTTCTTGGAATCTATATCAGAGGTGCGACGGGGTTTGAGGACTAAGTGCCATAGGGTTCCGCGTCATTTGGTATCAGAGCCAACAACAGGTAAATCTTTATCTATCTGTCTTTCTAGGGCTGTGTTATATTTTCGTTTTTTGGTATCTTAGTTTCGAATTTCGTTAGGGTTCATTATCTTCAATTCGTTTCTGTTCAATTCGATTCCAATTGTTAGGTCCTGGATTGTCCATCCAAAATCATTGTGTTGCTTGCTATTTTGTTATTTGGCAATTCGGTTTCTTTTAGCAGCCATTATTTCCCTTCGAACTGAATCTGTTAGTGAATTTTTCTTGATACACACTCAAGAATTTCGTGTGGTGTTGTTTGAGACCCAAGCAAGGGGATAGTGAGAGCAAAAAAAAAAAAAAAAAAAAAAAAAAAAAAAAAAAAAAATTGCTCCAACAAAAAAATTTCTTTTTAGTCTTGCTATTTAAGTATTAAGGATCAGTTCTAGGTGGGTTACAATTAAGTGAAAATTTTGCTTCAGATTTTTTTCCACCATTGAGGGGCTGCTGTTCTTTTATTTCAAATTGCATAGTATAGTAGCATTCTTGGGGTGTCTTCAAACCAGCGTTTGGGGTAGAAGATTTAGGTCCATAAATCAGCTTACCAAGAGCGAGTTGGTTTTGATACATTCTGACCAGAATTGTCTATTTTATTGCCCTCTTGTTTCTATTTTGTTTTTGAGCTAGCGTTGAAATTCCATTACATTGCTGAGTATCATTTGTTTGTTTCGATACTTAGTTTTCAATCGTGTAGTGCAAACGTTCTTGTGCTGCCTCCGGATACTTGTCAAGTTGTCTTCTAGGTGTCTAGGGATTAGGATCCTACCTTTTTGAACGTACTTGGCAGATTGGTGAGTGAACCTTGGTTCTGAAGTGCAATCAAGAATCGGCAATAGTGAGGTAAGAGCGAAACACTTGTGAATTCTTTCTTTCAGTTACTAATTGTTTCTTGTGAGTTTCTCTGTTGTGGTCATGACTAGTGGGAATGGTAAAGATGTTGCTTCAATTTCTAGCAATTTTGAGACATATATGCAGCAAAGTAATGAGAAGATGGAAGAGATGGCAAGAATGATGGCCACCCTACAAGAGAACATGAATCTAATGATGAGGGAGAGGGTACAACAGCCCGCACCTCCAGTGAGATTACCACAACGAATCTTACCAAGGGGAGGCGAAGAGGAGGTCATTAGGAGAGCAGCAAGAGGAGGTCGAGGTGATCAGGAAGAGGTGGCTGAAAACTACCAAATTGTGACTGACAATGACCTTAGTTCCATCAAGATGAAGGTACCCGAATTTAAAGGGAATAACAATGCGGAAGAATACATTGAATGGGAGCGAAAGGTGGAACAAATTTTTGAGTGTCATAATTACTCAGAAGAAAAGAAGTCCCATATCGCAGCCGTGGAATTTAGGGGATATGCTACATTCTGGTGGGATCAACTCAAGTCTAGTAGAAGAGGAAAAGGATTGCGACCCGTGCCGGAGTGGGAGGCCTTGAAAGACTTAATGAGAATAAGGTTTGTTCCTTCTCATTACTATAGGGATTTGTATAATAGGTTGGCAAGACTGGTCCAAGGTGGTAAGAGTGTTGAAGAATACCACAAGGAGATGGAGATGACCATGGCCAGGGCTGACATTGAGGAGGATGAACAAAGGCTAATGTCCAGATTTCTGGGAGGTCTAAATTCCAACATTGCAAGTGAGCTGGAAATGTATGATTACAATTCCATGGAAGAGTTAGTTGAGAAGGCCATGAAGATTGAAAGGAAAATCAAGAACAAGAGCTCCACCAAATATGGGAAGTTCCAGAATGTGGGAGGAAGTAGTTCAACCTTTAAGGGGTCTTCAAATGATTTGCCCTCAAAAGGTGGAGATTTCAAGAATTCCTTCCAAAGGAGCAATCCTCCACCTACAAGTGGAAAAGGGATGAATGGAGGTTCAAATAAGCAGCAGTCAGGTATCCCTAATACTACTCCTAGTAGAAATATTAAGTGTTTCAAATGTTTAGGAAATGGGCATATTGCATCTCAATGTCCAAATAGGCGAGTTATGATTGCTACTGATGATGGGGGTTTAGTTTCTGATTCTGACCATAGTGATGGTGATAATAATGATATGAATGATATGCATGATGATGTTGATGAGTGTGAAGAAGAAGTTGAGAATGCGTTGGTTGCTGAACGTGGTGATATGTTAGTTGCTAGGCGTGCTTTGAATATGCAAGTGAAAGAAGAAGGTCTAGAGCAACGAGATAACATATTTTATACTAGATGTTTAGTTGAGGGTAAAGTTTGTATGCTCATCATTGACAGTGGTAGTTGCACCAATGCTGTAAGTGAGACAATGGTGGAGAAGCTGAAATTGACTTGTTTAAAACATCCACATCCATATAGACTACAATGGTTTAATGATAGTGGAGAGGTGAAGGTTACTAAACAAGTGAAGATACCATTCTCTATAGGCTGGTATAAAGATGGAGTGTTGTGTGATGTAGTTCCTATGCAAGCTGGCCATATGTTGTTAGGAAGACCATGGCAATTTGATAGGAAGGCGCAGCATGATGGGTATTCAAATAGGTACACATTTACCTATGAAGGAAAGCTGGTTACTCTTGTACCATTATCACCGTTGGAGGTGTATGAAGATCATCGGAAGATGCATGAAAAAGCAAAGCAAGATTCGACCAAAAGGGGTGCTACTTTAAAAATTAAGGGAAGTGTAATACCCGGCTAAATCAGGCATCGGAATTTCTACCGTCCGGTGAAATTTGAGGATGTCAGAGATTCTAGAAGGGTATTAGAATAATTTTTAAGAGTATTTTATGTTTTGAATCAAACCGGATTGATTTGACAGAGAAAAAGGCTTTGGAGACAAAAGGCTAGATTCGGCCCCCGAATGTGAAGTTCGGCCGCCGAAAGTCATAGAGTTTCGGCCCCCGAAGTTTAAGTTCGGCCCCCGAAAGTTGCATGGTTTTGCATGCAGTTTCGGCAGCCGAAGCTGGGGTGGTCGGCTAAGCTGTGCATGCTCCTCAGTCCGTGGTTTGGCCAGCTGTTGCCTCCAGATCATGGCTAGAGGGTTATGCCACGTCTCCCTTGACTCATCTGCAAGCTTTTAATCAGCTTATGCAGAGGGTTAGTCGTTTGAAAGAGGGTTTGAGGGTTTTGAGAGAAAAAGAGAGAAAAGAAGAGTTGTGAGGGTTTGAAGCTTTTGAGGAGGAGGTGCTGTGTTCAGGTTGTTCCTCTTCTGTCTTCAAGAGGTAAGGGAAGCTTTTGAGTTTCTTTTAATAAGTTTTAACAGCTTTTTAAAGGGGATTAGGAAGTTATGCATGAGTTGCATGCTTAGGTTCGTTTTGATGAGTTTATGGAGAAGCTTGGATATGTGTTATGTTTGTTGTTTTGTTGGGGTTGTAAGTTAGTTTTGGACCCCTTTATTCATATACTTGAGTATATGTAAGTTGAGGTATGACGTTATGCATGTTTAGAGAGGAGGAAAAGATGGAGGAGCTAGGTTGCGGGAGAAGCTGAGTTCTTGACGAACTCAGGTTCGGCAGCCGAAGAAGGATTCGGCCGCCGAACCCCTTGCATGGTGGCTTAGACTGCCACAGCTTGCCCCTGAGTGCCTTGAGGTTCGGCTCTGTTTAGGGGTTTCGGCCTCCGAAAGTAGCCCCCGAAAGGGTTCGGCTGCCGAAAGAGGATATTCGGCCGCCGAAGGTACTTGAGTTTCGGCTCTGTTCAGGACATTCGGCCGCCGAACCTGCCGCCGAATGTGTTCTGTCCTGCCTTCTTTTGCATGCTTTGTGTGATTGCTTTTAGAGGGTCAGAAGGGATTATAGGGGATTGTATAAGAGTATGTTTGACACCTCATTCGAGTCCATTTGTATAGGTTTGGACCCGAGAGTTCGAGGAGGTCATCAGAGATAGAAGTTACAGAGTCAGTACAGTATCTGCCAGAGGAGCAGAGGTGAGTAGAACTAAACTTAATCTTTTATTAAAGAAACATAATGCTTTAGCATAGTTCATGCATCATGAATGCTATGATATGTATTAGGGTGATTGCATTAGAATCACGAATGTGAAGCATTGCATATTATGTGATCAGAGATTAGGTGGACCCAGGCGACTCCAATAGCCTAAGCTTCGGCTCCTGTCATTGTGTCAGGTCAGTTGGGCAATTACTTGTTGGAATGCCCTGTGTAGCTCCTTTGGGGGGGCCAGTGTTGACAGAGGGTATTTTTGGGGTCATGTCCACCTTAGTGGGGATTGGACCAAGGCGACTTCAATAGCCCGTCGAGGGAGTTTTGGGGTCATGTCTAATCCAAGATTTATTGAGATGTTTGTGTTGTGATGCATTTTCATATATAGTGCGTATGAATGAACTGTTTTCAGTGTTTCTACTCACTGGGCTTTAGAAGCTCATCCCTTTCCCTTAATCCCAGTTTTGCAGGTTCAGAGTAGCTGGGAAGGGTAGAAGCATCAGAGTTGCTAAAGGATTGCATATGTAATAGTATAGTGTGGACATGATGTATGTCAAAGGATATATGTAAAGTGATGTAATAGTTAGTCAGTTAAGGTATAAATGTATTAGAATGTGCTTTTGCCTATTGTCAGTGTATGTTAATCCCTAGTGTATGCATGTATCCTGTTTTACAGTTGCTTGATGAGAAATGAGTCAAACCAGGCTTAATACATGTTGTGTTTCGAAAACCCAGTGAATTATAACTGTGAGGGAAGACAGGGATTACTTCCTTTGACCCAAGACCAGTGCAATAGGAAAGACCAGGTTTGATTCCTGTGATCCACAGAGTAGACCACTAGAGAAGACCAGGTTTGATTCCTGTGACTCTATGGTAGCCAAGTTAACTTATGATATGCTGACCCTTACAGAGTGGGTTCTATGCTGCAGAGCGCATAGGGTATGGAGGTTACTTGGTAAAGCATCACTGGTTTATTACAGATAGCCCTGAGGGCTAGTTCAGATTAGTATGTCTGAGCATTTGGTTCATATGATTGGACCTATAGTACAGTGTTTTAAAGGTTAAGTCTGGTAGTTTTAAAGACAAGTTTTAAAAAGTAATAGTCCTGTCGGATCATGTATGGGATTTTAACAGATACACAGAGTTCATAGCAGGCTTACTACGGGTCCCGGCGGCCTTAAGCCGATCTGGATCCTAGTGCCGAGCAGTTTGGGCCGTTACAAAGAGGGTACCGGTTTCCGGGCTGTTACAGATGGTATCAGAGCATAGGGCCTCTTAAGTACGGTGTGTTGAGCATTTTTGTTCAAGGATTAGAGTATCCCACATCGGAAAGAGGTTGGTCTAGAGTCATAGTAAGGCAAGCACATTAAGGAAAATCATGTCCACTAAAATAAGGATGTTGACTTTTGTTTTGCATGCTGATGTGAAATGCACATGTATATTCATGGGTATTAATGTGATGCTATGTATGCATGTATATGTTTTATGTTCATGTGTTTCATATGAACTCTATGTGTGCTAATGTTTGTGTCTTGTGTTGTTCTTCAGGATAGCTAAGATGAGTGGTGTTAGTCCGCAGATTGATTCAGATCCGTCTGAAGCATCTTTTGATGAAAATAGTGGAGGCATGGATTTAGGAAATAGGAGAGAGATGGGAATAGATGTGCAAAGAAAGGATGTAGGATTACAGGTGAATATGGATGACGAGTCTTTAGATGATGCTCAGACCAAGGATACCAAAATGTCAGGTATAGGAGAAAATGATCCTTCCACTTGGAGTACAGCTACCGCGAAAGGAGTGATGTGGGGGAGAACTCTTAAGAAAAAGGTTAGAGGCTTGCGACGGTCAAAGAAAAATAAGAATCTAGGTTATGATGCTGGTGCAAGTTCTGGTAGAGGCAGAGCAAAATGTTTGAGGTGTGGAAGGTTGCATAAGGGAGTTTGTCTTGTTGGTACGACAGGATGTTACAGGTGTGGACAGGAGGGACATGTGATGCGTGAGTGTCCTTTTACGCCCCAGTTGGTTCAGTCTCAGGGAGCAGATACAGATAGAGCAGCTCAGGCCGATAGGCAAGGAGGAGAGGCTGACACATCTGACACCTCTGTGCCAGGTATGCTTATGTTTTTAGATTCATAAAGGAAAACAGAATAGCTAAGAGATTAGTGAACAAAAGAAAAGTTAAAAAGAGAGAGTTGCTGTGAAATGTGGTAACCTTGAGTTGTTACTTATCGGTATAGTAAGAATGATCTTATAGAGAGATAGTATCAGAGAAGAGAGTTTAGAGTAAAAAGAAAACGAAAAGAAGAAAGACTAAGGTTAGAAAGAGAATAGAGTTAGTCTAGGAATAGGTGGTAGTTGAAGCAGAGAAAAGTGCCAGTCTTTTCTTTCATAGATTCCCGAGGGAAGTTCCGTTAGCTTTGGCTTGGAGCTTCACCCTGATTCTATAGGAGGCTAACATATCGAATACGGCGACGTTAGGTACGTTTGCTTGTGAGTATTCGGATGTGTATGCTGTTTGTGTTGGACCCTAGTGTTTCGCTTTTCCTGTTGTTGTGAGCTGTTGATAGGATGGGTTTGATGACTTCTGGGCTTAGCGTGTTTTCTCTGGGTCAGTGGACCGGAGTGTGATCCATCTGAGGTAGAGTCAGTCAGTTCAGTTCAGAGGTTATGGTGAGTAGATGCAATTCAGCTGACCTTATGGTTCTAGAAGTGACTTATGGTGTCATCCTAGGGCGGATTGATGCATTACTCATAGTACTACCTGTGTCCATAGAGACAAGGTAGCAAAGTTCAGAGCTAAGGATGGATCAGAGGTAGTCCTATAGAGGACAGGGTACAGAGTATAGAGGTGCCTAGAAGTTGATGTCAACCCTACAGGCTCACAGTTATTCAGGAAAGGTTATCAGAGGGTTCTAGCTCTGTTGAGCGAGTTTAATAGTCAGGACAGGGAATTAGCCTCAGTACCCAGTGCTAGTGAGCTCTGGATGTTTTTCAGACTAGTTGTCAGGTTTTCCATCTGTTAGGGAGTCAGAGTTTAGAATAGGAATGGTGTCTGGACGCAGAACCATCTTATTCTTTTCTTCTATCCGACAGAATGGCACCTGCAGACAAAGAGACAGTGAGAGAGTATAAGAATAACGGAAAAGTTTAGGAGTTACAGGTTTTATCTCACTGAGTACCTTACCCTGGAATGTTTCCAGTATGGTTAAGGGAAATGAAGGATAATTCCTTAAGTTTTGCTTGTTACAGATTAAGTATTGCAGGTTGGTGTTCCTAGTTAGCTAGATGATCGACGAACTGTTCTAATCAAAGATGATTGGATTTACAGATTGGTATGATCAGAATACAGATTGGAGCAGTAGCCTAATGAGAGTGAAAGATTAAGCTAGTTTAATAAAGAAGCAGAAAGGCGGGCAAGGATTAGGAGTACAGGTTGATATCAGATTGATATCGAACCTACTAATTGGTAGAAAAGATTGGTGATCTCTTGGAACTGTTAGGGGAAATTGGTTATGATTTCAGTGTGATTACAGATTGCTAGAATCTATTGAGATTAAAGAGATGAGTTTAGTTAAGATGAAAAGTAAAAGAGCAGAGTAAAGATCAGAGTAGCGCAGCGAAAGCTGTGGAATTTAGAAAAGGTTATGAGTATGAACTCAGATCAGGAGAATAGAGGTATAGATTCTCTTGTTAGAGAGAAGTGATAGGCTTTACTTGCTTATCTGTTTGTTTTTTAACATTCGAGGACGAATGTTTTGTAAGGGGGGAAGATTGTAATACCCGGCTAAATCAGGCATCGGAATTTCTACCGTCCGGTGAAATTTGAGGATGTCAGAGATTCTAGAAGGGTATTAGAATAATTTTTAAGAGTATTTTATGTTTTGAATCAAACCGGATTGATTTGACAGAGAAAAAGGCTTTGGAGACAAAAGGCTAGATTCGGCCCCCGAATGTGAAGTTCGGCCGCCGAAAGTCATAGAGTTTCGGCCCCCGAAGTTTAAGTTCGGCCCCCGAAAGTTGCATGGTTTTGCATGCAGTTTCGGCAGCCGAAGCTGGGGTGGTCGGCTAAGCTGTGCATGCTCCTCAGTCCGTGGTTTGGCCAGCTGTTGCCTCCAGATCATGGCTAGAGGGTTATGCCACGTCTCCCTTGACTCATCTGCAAGCTTTTAATCAGCTTATGCAGAGGGTTGTTTGTGTTTGAAAGAGGGTTTGAGGGTTTTGAGAGAAAAGAGAGAAAGAAGAGTTGTGAGGGTTTGAAGCTTTTGAGGAGGAGGTGCTGTGTTCAGGTTGTTCCTCTTCTGTCTTCAAGAGGTAAGGGAAGCTTTTGAGTTTCTTTTAATAAGTTTTAACAGCTTTTTAAAGGGGATTAGAAAGTTATGCATGAGTTGCATGCTTAGGTTAGTTTTGATGAGTTTATGGAGAAGCTTGTATATGTGTTATGTTTGTTGTTTTGTTGGGGTTGTAAGTTAGTTTTGGACCCCTTTATTCATATACTTGAGTATATGTAAGTTGAGGTATGACGTTATGCATGTTTAGAGAGGAGGAAAAGATGGAGGAGCTAGGTTGCGGGAGAAGCTGAGTTCTTGACGAACTCAGGTTCGGCAGCCGAAGAAGGATTCGGCCGCCGAACCCCTTGCATGGTGGCTTAGACTGCCACAGCTTGCCCCTGAGTGCCTTGAGGTTCGGCTCTGTTTAGGGGTTTCGGCCTCCGAAAGTAGCCCCCGAAAGGGTTCGGCCGCCGAAAGAGGATATTCGGCCGCCGAAGGTACTTGAGTTTCGGCTCTGTTCAGGACATTCGGCCGCCGAACCTGCCGCCGAATGTGTTCTGTCCTGCCTTCTTTTGCATGCTTTGTGTGATTGCTTTTAGAGGGTCAGAAGGGATTATAGGGGATTGTATAAGAGTATGTTTGACACCTCATTCGAGTCCATTTGTATAGGTTTGGACCCGAGAGTTCGAGGAGGTCATCAGAGATAGAAGTTACAGAGTCAGTACAGTATCTGCCAGAGGAGCAGAGGTGAGTAGAACTAAACTTAATCTTTTATTAAAGAAACATAATGCTTTAGCATAGTTCATGCATCATGAATGCTATGATATGTATTAGGGTGATTGCATTAGAATCACGAATGTGAAGCATTGCATATTATGTGATCAGAGATTAGGTGGACCCAGGCGACTCCAATAGCCTAAGCTTCGGCTCCTGTCATTGTGTCAGGTCAGTTGGGCAATTACTTGTTGGAGTGAGGATTGGACCAAGGCGACATCAATAGCCCGTCGAGGGAGTTTTGAGGTCATGTCTAATCCAAGATGTGAAATGTTTGAGTTGTGATGCATTTTCATATAAAATGCGTATGAATGAACTGTTTTCAGTATTTCTACTCACTGGGCTTTTTAGCTCATCCCTTTCCCTTAATCCCAGTTTTTGCAGGTTCAGAATAGCTGGGAAGTGAGAAGCAACAGAGTTATGGCTCCAGTATGCTTATGTATAGTTAGTGTGGACATGATGTAAATTAACGAGATATATATTACAGATGTAATAAACAGGCAGATAGTGTGCTTGTGGTTTAGTATGTGCTTTGCCTATAGTATGTCTATCCCTTGTATATGCATGTATCCTGTTTTCAGTTTCTTGATGATAAATGAGTCAAACCAGGCTTAATAAATGTTGTGTTTCGAAAACCCAGTGAATTATAACTGTGAGGGAAGACAGGGATTACTTCCTTTGACCCAAGACCAGTGCGGAGGAAAGACCAGGTTTGATTCCTGTGATCCATAGAGAGGCCAATAGAGAAGACCAGGTTTGATTCCTGTGACTCTATGGTAGCCAAGTTAACTTATGATATGCTGACCCTTACAGAGTGGGTTCTATGCTGCAGAGCGCATAGGGCATGGAGGTTACTTGGTAAAGCATTCACTGGTGTATTACAGATAGCCCTGAGGGCTAGTTCAGATTAGTATGTCTGAGCATTTGGTTCATATGATTGGACCTATAGTACAGTGTTTTAAAGGTTAAGTCTGGTAGTTTTAAAGACAAGTTTTAAAAAGTAATAGTCCTGTGGATCATGTATGGGATTTTAACAGATACACAGAGTTCATAGCAGGCTTACTACGGGTCCCGGCGGCCTTAAGCCGATCTGGATCCTAGTGCCGAGCAGTTTGGGCCGTTACAAAGAGAGGTACCGGTTTCCGGGCTGTTACATGG
>NW_025215456.1:0-14451 GCF_001659605.2 Manihot esculenta | reverse complement strand
TAGATAGTCTTTAAAGATGCTTTCTTGGACTTTCAAAAGAAATTGGTCTCCAAGATCTCCTTGGGCTAGCCCATTGATCAACCAAGGGTAACAAGTGAGGAAAGGACAAGAAGAGCCGGCCTTAGAATGTAAGGAAAACCTTAACCTCCGTCTAGTTCCTATTTTACGACAAAGCAACATTTTAGCAACACAAAAATAAAGATTAAAATAATAAATCATAGAATTAAAATTAAAAGTACACAAAAGGAATTGAAATTGCCCTGTCGAAAACAAGCATACATGATCATAACAGACTTTGGCACCAAGTTTTAAAATTTTGGAAAAAATAATAAATTAATTTTTTAAAAATCTAAAATTGTACATGAATCAACTAAAACATAAAACTAAAACAATAGAAAAAGAAGCAACTCAAAAATATTGGTAAAACTCGAGTTATAGCTCTCATAACATTATTGTTCCAGAAATTAGCAAATTATAGACACTGATGCTATATGCCGTAGAGCACTTATTTAAAGATTTGGACATGAAAAGCTTACACAAGAAGAAATTTAGCTCATTTCTCAAACATGACTTTAGACTTGAGAATCACATGATTTGGTGAAAGGTCAAGTTACAGATCCTTGAAATCACGCCACTTGTTGATATTGACTAGTGTCACCTGATTGTCTCCTTTAATTTTGAAACTTCATAATTAATTGCAAAAAACTTAGATTAATACAAATAATTTATGAAAATTATGAGAATTTTATGAATAATACAATAAAAATATTTTTAGTGCCATAAAACCTGCCATCCAAGATGGATCACAAAAATTTTAATACCCTCAAATTTCACATCAAAATTGACGGAGGACATAATCAATACACTAAAATAAAATAAAGCGCATGCAAAAAGATGATTTTATGCCATGATTAATTATTTTTTAGACTTTACTTTTAATTAAATAAAGAAAATAAGAAAGAAAGAGTGGAGGAAGAGAGGGGCAACGGTTATTGTTAGAGGAGAGCAGTAATTTTTAGTTTTTCTTTTAAGTGAATTAAGAGAATTTTAAGAATAGGAAAGAGAGGAATTGAGAACGTTTTGGTTGCTTGTTATTGAATGCTTCTTTGTGTTGTGCCAAGTGTTTCTGTCAACACTCATAGATTTAGCTTAGAAATGGTACTAATATCTGAGTCTAGGTTTAATTCAGAACTTTACACAATTTTTCATGTTACATAGGTGAGATCTCCAAGGATTTCCACATCAGGCTCACTAAGAACCTTGCCCGGATCTGACACGAACTTCCGTAGCATGGAAATATGGAAAACTGGATGGATTCTCTCCATTGAAGCAGGTAAGTCCAACTTGTACGATACATTCCCGATCTTTTGCAAGATTTCAAAGGGTCCGATGTACCGTGGAGCTAACTTACCTTTCTTCCCAAACTGAATCACCCCTTTCATAGGAGACACCTTGAGCAATACCAAATCCCCCTCCTGAAACTCTACTTGTCTTCTGTGGATATCTGCATAACTCTTTTGCCTGCTCACAGCAATCTTGATCCTTTCTCTGATAATTGGTACTACTCTGCTGGTGATCTCTACTAGTTCAGGCCCTACCAAGGCCCTTTCCCCAACTTCCTCCCAGCAGACAGGTGACCTGCACTTCCTTCCATACAAAGCTTCATATGGAGCCATCCCTATGCTAGCATGATAGCTGTTATTGTAGGCAAACTCCACCAAAGGTAGATGCTGCCTCCAAGAACCGCCAAAATCTAGCACACACATTCTAAGCATATCTTCTATTGTCTGGATGGTCCTCTCTAACTGTCCGTCCGTCTGAGGATGGAAAGCAGTGCTGAAGTCTAGCTTGGTACCCATAGCATTCTGCAGACTCCGCCAAAACCTGGAGGTGAACTGGGGTCCCCTATCTGACACTATTGATACTGGAGCCCCATGCAGCCTGACCACTTCATCAACAAATACCTGCGCCAATTTGTCCACAGAATAGCCACTCCTAACAGGGATGAAGTGAGCAGATTTGGTCAGTCTGTCCACAATCACCCATATGGAGTCCAATCTGTTGGACGTTGCCGGTAACCCCACCACGAAATCCATGGCTATATTCTCCCATTTCCACTCTAGAATCGGCAGTGGGTTAAGCATTCCAGTCGGCTTCTAGTGTTCCAGCTTCACCCTCTGACATACCTCGCAGGCTGACACAAACTGTGCCACTTCTCTTTTCATAGCTGGCCACCAATACACTCTTTTCAGATCCTGATACATTTTGGTGGCTCTAGGGTGAACACTGTATCTGGCATTATGAGCTTCCCTCATAATGTCTCCCTTCAGACCTACGTCATCTGGTACACACAATCTATTCCCATAGTGGAGGATCCCCTTGCTGTCAAATCTGAACTCATCATTCTTGCCTCATTTCCTCTTTACTTAAAACCATGAAAAACATTAAAACATTTTATGAAAACATGTTTCTACCCTACTAGAGGCTTCCGACATCCGAGATTCCACCGGACGGTAGGAATTCCGATACCGGAGTCTAGCCGGGTATTACATTCTCCCCCCCTTAAGAACATTCGTCCCCGAATGTTCCTCAACTAGCACATGCAAGGTACACAACATAACATACACATAAAACACATGAAATATATAAGAAACTAACCTTAGAAAAGATAAGGGTATTGCTGGAGCATGGACTCCCGTGTCTCCCAAGTGCATTCTTCCATATTGTGGTGGTTCCAAAGGACTTTCACCATCGGGATTTCCTTGTTTCTTAGCTTTCTGATCTGGGTGTCTATGATCCGTACTGGCTGTTCAACATAGGTGAGATCCTCTTGGATCTCCATATCAGGCTCACTAAGAACCTTGGTCGGATCTGACACAAACTTCCTCAACATTGAAACATGGAAAACCGGATGGATTCTTTCCATTGAAGCAGACAAATCTAGCTTGTACGACACATTCCCAATCTTTTGCAAGATTTCAAAGGGTCCGATGTATCGTGGGGCTAGTTTACCTTTCTTCCCGAAGCGAACCACTCCTTTCATTGGAGACACCTTGAGCAATACCAGATCCCCCTCCTGAAACTCTACTTGCCGTCTGCGGATGTCTGCATAACTCTTCTGTCTGCTTGTAGCAGTCTTGATTCTCTCTCTGATTATGGGTACCACCCTGCTGGTAATCTCTACTAGCTCAGGCCCTGCCAAGGCCTTTTCTCCAACTTCCTCCCAGCAAACAGGTGACCTGCACTTCCTTCCATACAAAGCTTCATATGGAGCCATCCCGATGCTAACATGATGGCTGTTATTGTAGGCAAACTCCACCAAAGGTAGATGTTGCCTCCAAGAACCGCCAAAGTCCAGCACACACATTCTGAGCATATCCTCGATAGTCTGGATGGTCCTTTCGGACTGTCCGTCCGTCTGGGGTTGGAAGGCAGTATTGAAATCCAACCTGGTACCCATGGCATTCTGCAGACTCCGCCAAAACCTGGAGGTGAACTGGGGCCCTCTATCAGACACTATTGAAACAGGAACCCCATGCAGCCTGACGATCTCATCAACATACACCTGCGCCAACTTGTCCACAGAATAGCCACTCCTGACAGGGATGAAGTGAGCAGATTTGGTGAGTCTGTCCACAATCACCCATATGGAGTCCAATCTGTTGGACGTCGCCGGTAACCCCACTACGAAGTCCATAGCTATATTCTCCCATTTCCACTCTGGAATAGGTAGCGGGTTAAGCATTCCAGCCGGCTTCTGGTGTTCCAGCTTCACCCTCTGACACACTTCGCAGGCTGACACAAACTGTGCCACTTCTTTCTTCATCGCTGGCCACCAATAAACCTTCTTCAGATCTTGATACATCTTGGTGGCTCTGGGGTGAACGCTGTATCTTGCATTATGAGCCTCCCTCATAATGTCTCCTTTTAGCCCTATGTCATCTGGTACACACAATCGACTCCCATAGCGGAGGATCCCCTTACTGTCAAATCTGAACTCACTGTCCTTGCCTGACTGAACAGTCCTGGCAATCTTCACTAACTCTGGGTCCTCATGCTGTTTCTGAGCCACTTGCTCTAGAAACACAGGTGTCACTCTCATCTGGGCCACTAAAGCACCTGTACCAGACAACTCCAACTGTAGACCTTCATCAATGAGCTTGTAAAACTCCTTCACCACTGGTCTCCTCTCTGCCGTGATGTGGGATAGACTGCCTAGTGACTACCGGCTTAGGGCGTCTGCCACGACATTCGCCTTACCCAGATGATACTGAATCTTGCAATCATAATCACTCAGCAGCTCTACCCATCTCCTCTGTCTCAAATTCAAATCTCTTTGACTTAGGATGTACTGCAGGCTCTTATGATCTGTAAAGATCTCACATTTTACCCCATAGAGGTAGTGCCTCCACATCTTGAGTGCAAAGATTACTGCTGCCATCTCAAGGTCATGTGTGGGGTAATTCAACTCATGCTTCTTTAGCTGCCTAGAAGCATAAGCAATCACCCTCTCATTCTGCATCAGTACACAACCCAGTCCCACACGGGACGCATCACAAAAGACTGTAAAGTCCTCATCACTAGATGGCAGAGCTAAAACTGGTGCTGAAGTCAACCTCCTCTTAAGCTCTTCAAAACTCTCTTCGCACTGGTCGGTCCACAGAAACTTCTGATTCTTCCTGGTTAGTCTGGTCAGATGAGCTGCTATTTTCGAGAAGTCCTGAACGAACCTCCTATAGTAACCTGCCAAACCCAAGAAACTCCTGATCTCCGTCACTGAAGTGGGTCTAGGCCAGTTAGCCACAACTTCTACCTTCTTGGGGTCCACCTCTATCCCATTCTATGACACTACATGTCCCAAGAACGAAATGCTCCTCAGCCAGAACTCACACTTGGAGAACTTGGCATACAAGCCATGTTCCCTCAAGGTCTGCAGAACCAACCTCAGATGATGGGCATGCTCCTCTGCATTCCTGGAATACACCAAGATATCATCTATGAAGACAATAACACAGTGATCCAGGTACTGACTAAACACTCTGTTCATGAGATCCATGAATGCTGCAGGGGCGTTGGTTAACCCGAACGGCATTACAAGGAACTCAAAATGCCCATATCTGGTCCTGAAGGCTGTCTTCGGCACATCCTCCTCCCTTATCCTTAGCTGATGGTACCCCGATCTCAGATCTATTTTGGAGAAACAACCTGCTCCGGCTAGCTGGTCGAATAGATCGTCGATCCTAGGCAACGGGTACTTATTCTTGGTAGTGACTTTGTTCAACTGCCTGTAGTCGATACAAAGCCTAAGGGATCCATCCTTCTTTCTGACAAACAAGACTGGTGCACCCCAAGGTGAGGTGCTCGGTCGGAGGAAGCCCTTTTCTACCAGCTCTTGCAACTGTTCTTTCAATTCTTTCAACTCGGCTGGAGCCATCCTGTAGGGAGGGATAGAGATCGGTCGGGTTACAGGCATCAATTCTATCTCGAACTCTATCTCCCTAGCAGGTGGTAAACCTGGCAGCTCGTTTGGGAAGACGTCTAGAAACTCTCTAACCACTGGCACCGAGGCGGGCTCTCTAACCTGACTGCTAAGCTCTCTCACATGAGCCAAATACCCCTGACATCCCTTCCTAAGCAACCTACGAGCCTGAAGAGCTGATATCAAACCTCTAGGTGTACCCCTCCTGTCTCCCCTGAAGACAACCTCTGACCCATCCTGACCTCTGAACCTGACTACCTTGTCCCTGCAGTCCAAGGTAGCACCATGGATAGATAACCAGTCCATCCCTAGAATGACGTCAAAATCTGTCAAGTCTAGAACCACAAGGTCGGCGGAAAGGCATCTCCCCTCAACAAAGACTGGACTGCACTGGCAGACTGACTCTGCCACCGATGGATCACACTTGGGTCCACTGACCCAGAGAGGACACTCTAACTCAGAGATCATCAACCCCAACCTCTGAACGGCTCTCGGAGCAATAAAAGAATGAGATGCACCAGGGTCCATCAAGGCATACACATCTGAACAACCAATGATTAAGTTACCTGCCACCACGGTGTTAGATGCATCTGCCTCCTGCTGTGTCATTGTGAAGATCCGTGCTGGAGCTGATGGACCTTCACCTCTGAAACCCGCTGAAGAAGAGGCTGCCCCTCTCCCTCTGCCTCTGCAGCTGGCCTGAGTCATGGCTGGAGCCGCTGGCTGCGCTACACTGCCTGAAGCTGTTTGCTGGGACTGAGCCATCGGGACTGCTCTTGGACATTCTCGAGCCATATGCCCCTCCTGACCACATCTGAAACAGGCGTTCGTCCCAAACCGACATACTCCCTTGTGTGGCCTACCACACTTCGCACAAACTGCATTATCTACACCATAGCTTGAGCCACTCCCAAATCCCAGACTAGACTTGACTTTGCTCCAGAACTTGTTCTTCTTACCCTTGGGTTGACCCCATCTCTTACTGCCTGAAGCTGCTGCACTCAGGGTAGAGGGATCTAACCTTCCCCCACCCGGAGTTTTAGAACCAGAAGGCTGTGCCACTGTCTGCTTAACTATCCCCTGAATGATGGCACTGGCCTCCATCTTCCTGGCCATATCGACTATGGCATGGAAGCTCTCCCTGTCCACGGATTGAATCAAGGAGGAATACCTGGAATGAAGTTTCATGACATACCTCCTTGACTTTTTCGAATCTGTATCCAGACTCTGCCCAGCAAAAGGCAACAGCTCCAAAAATCTGTCGGTGTACTCCTCTACACTCATTTCATCCGTCTGCCTCAACTGTTCAAACTCTATCATTTTCAGCTCCCTTGAACTATCGGGAAAAGCCCATCCTGCAAACTCGTTTGCAAACTCTTCCCAAGACAGGCTCTCCACTCTTGGGCTCACATAACTCTTAAACCACTCTCGGGCTTTCTTGCATTTTAATGTGAACCCAGCCATCTGAATGGCTCTACTGTCATCCGCCCCTAACTCCTCTGTAATATCTTGACCCTCTCAAGATACACAAACGGGTCATCACCTGACTCAAATTGGGGAGCACCCAGATTCATGTATTCAGTCATCTTGACCTTGCTCCCACTGGCTGAGCTAGGTCTAGAAGGTTGAGTAACTGGGGCTGCTGGTTCTGTAGGTGGTGGAGGTGGTGCAACATTTTCTGAGGTAGGGTTTGCTGGATTTGGATAGTAAGGTGGGGGTGGATACATTGGGTATTGTGAATATGGTGGGTAGTATGGTGGGTATGGCATCTGTGTGGGATAAAGGGTGAAGCTAGGGTAATCCGATGTGCCTCCCATCGAATACCCAGGGTTTTGTGAGAAGGTGGGTAGTAAGGTGGCTGAACAAATCCCGAGGTCTGAGTGCCTCCTTGGGATTCTCCCATTCCTTCTTCTGACATGCTAACTCCCAGACTGCCATCCCTCCTCTGCTCTACATCCATATCATCCCCCATATCCTCTGACGCTCCTCCCTGAACTGTTCCTCTGACTGATCTGCTTCTACCCAAATCCAAAGACCTTCTAGGGTCTCTTACTGCTCTTTCTCTGCTAGACCTACTAGACATTGCCCTAGGCAATGCTGGAGAACGGGCGTTTGTGCCCTCATCCTCAGGTGGTACTCCAGTCAATCTTGCTGATCGACGAGTTCCTCTCATCCTGTTTTCTGAAAAACAGTGCACATCACAAGCAAACATTAGCATCATATGGTTCATGTGAGCACACATGAACCCGCATCACATTCATCACATATCATAGTATATCATTAATGCACATGCATATTATCATGGCATTTCACATCATCATACAAGACAGGACTCCACATCCTATCCTAGTGGACATGATCTTTCCTATTGTGCTTGACCTTCTAACACAACTATGAGCCCGACACTTCTAGGTCCGACCATATGAACCTAGGGCTCTGATACCATTCTGTAACGACCCGAAAATTGGACCGCTACCGGCGCTAGGATCCAGATCGGCTTAAGGCCGCCGGGACCCGTAGCAAGCCTGACATGCAACCTGTAAACCTGTTTAATCCCATACATGATCAACAACATACATAAAAATTAAAACTTTTCTTTCATACATTCTATCATACGCCAAACTCAACCTGTGCATGCACTGAACATAATCATAATCATAAACTTGACCCCTCTGTGGGATCTCATCAATGCCCCCAATGGGTGGCATAACATGTGTTGAGTTGGCTAAACATAGTCATCAATAAACATCTAAGATCATGTATTAAAAGGGATAACAACATCTATAGGGTCAAGCACAACTTCTAATTCTCAATATCATTATACATAACATGACTATTCAAACTTTACATCATCTTACAATTTATCATGTCCACTTTCTATCTATTACAAACACATGACTTTACTCTTCTTGACTTCTCGGTCTAGCCCGTACCTGCAATCCTGGGGGATTAGGGAAAAGGGGTGAGCTACTAGAGCCCAGTGAGCAGAATAATAGAAAACAACATTTAAATCTCATGCCATCATGTAATGCAACACATCACAACAAATCACATCTCGGATGGTATTGTCACCAATAGTCCTCTACATTCCAAAGTGTCGGGACGTAGAATGGGTACAATCGGTCTTTCTCTTAACATAACATATCATGCATACCAATGTGCCAGGGACGTAGAATGGGTACAACCTGGACTTTCTCTTACATAGTGCCAGGGACGTAGAATGGGTGCAACCTGGACTTCCATACCATATCAGGACTAAAGGATCATTCAATAACCAATCCACATCAACATCATAAATGCAATGCAACATATTCGTGAATTCTAATGCAAACAACCTAATTCATCACATGGCATTCATGATGCATGAACATGCTCAACTGTATAATTCATTTGCTTTAAAAAAACATAAGGTTTATTCTACTCACCTCTGGCTGAAGCTCTACTGACTCAGAAGCAGCTGAACTCACTGCTGGGGTCCTCGGTTCCTCGGGTCCGAACCTACACAGGTGAACTCAAATGAGGGACCAAGCAACTAAGACATAACTCTAAAAACATCCCCCAAAACCCCCCCTAAAATACCTCAAAACATCCATGCAAAACATGCAAAGAAAGGCTGGATAGGGCACTTTCAGCGGCAGGTTCGGCGGCCGAAAGTCCCTCCAGAGCCGAAAGACAGGCAGGTTCGGCGGCACCTTCGGCGGCCAAAACTCCCAGACAGAGGCGAAACTCATGCATGTTCAGCGGCACTTTCGGCGGCCGAAACTCCCAGACAGAGACGAAAGTCTCCTTTCGGGGGCAAGCTTCGGCAGCCGAAGGCTGCTTCCACAAGAGGGTTCGGCTGCCGAACCTGGTTTCTCCCAGAATGGCAAAAACTCAGCTCTTCTATGCATATTTGCCTCCAAAACTTCCAACATGCATATAACTCATTCAAATCATGCAAATATACATACATTGGCTCCTAGGGGCTTCAAACTAACTTAAACCCCAACTACAACACACAACAACAACACATTGCTCATAAACACAACATAAACTCAAAAACCTAACTATGAGCTAAACATGCATTCTACCCCATAGATCTTGCATAAAAATTACTTTAAACATGAAATGAGCTTAAGATCGGCTCTTACCTCTTGAAGATCGAGAGAGAGACGTCCTAAACTCGGAGGTGGGAGATTTTTGAGTTCTTGAACCTCAAAGCTCCAAAACTTGCTTTAAACTCGAAAATCTTCAAAACAAAGCAAAAACTTGTGAAAATCTTGAAAGATTTGAAGGAAAAACTCAAGGATTGGTGAGGAACGGCGGAGAGCTCACCTTGGCCGACAATGGGGAGAAAAACTCGCCCGTTTTCGGCTAAAGGACCCTTTTATAGTGGCTGGCCAGGCCACGTTCGGAGGCCGAACGTGCCTCCGCATGCATGCCATGTTCGGCGGCCAAACTTGAGGTTCGGCGGCCGAACCTGGACTTTCCTCAACCTATGCCTTCGGGGGCCTAAGGCACACCCGAAATGCCTGCATGTTCGGCAGCCGAACTTGAGGTTCGGCGGCCGAACCTGGGTTTTCCTTCAAGGTTGTTTTCATTCAAAAACTCATTTCCTCTTTACTTAAAACCATGAAAAACATTAAAACATTTTATGAAAACATGTTTCTACCCTACTAGAGGCTTCCGACATCCGAGATTCCACCGGACGGTAGGAATTCCGATACCGGAGTCTAGCCGGGTATTACACTTAAAATCATAAAATACATTAAAACATTTTATGAAAACATGATTTTACCCTTCTAGAGGCTTCCGACATCCGAGATTCCACCGGACGGTAGGAATTTCGATACCGGAGTCTAGCCGGGTATTACAACTGCATATAGCTCCTGCTTATAAGTAGATCACTTCTTTCTAGCTTCATTCAGTTTCTCACTAGAGAAGGCAATAGGCCTTTTAGACTATGACAACACTCCACCAATCCCAACTCCACATGCATCACAATCAACCTCAAACAGTTTATCAAAATCGGGTAGAGCAAGAATAGGGGCAGAAGTAAGCTTATCTTTAATCTCTTCAAAGCTCTTGTTGGCAGCTTCAGTCCATGCAAATTTCTGCACTCTCTCTTTCTTCAAGCAATCTGTGATAGGGGCAACAATGTTGCTAAAATTTCTGATAAACCATTGATAGAAAGTAGCAAGGCCATGAAAGCTGCGAACTTCAGAAATAGTTTTGGGGATGGGCCAATTCTGTATTGCTTCTACCTTTTTCTCATCAACATGTATTCCTTCTGCACTAACAACAAACCTCAGGAACAGAACGCACTCTGTCATATAAATGCACTTTTTAAGATTAATGACCAACTCACTTTCTTATAAGGCTATCATGACTTGACGGAGATGCTGTAGATGTTCTTCTTCACTGCGACTAAAAATCAAGATGTCATTAAAATAAACAACCACAAATTTGCATAAGAAAGTGTAACGACCCGGAAATCCGACCCGTTACCGGCGCTAGGATCCAGATCGGCTTAAGGCCGCCGGGACCCGTAGCAAGCCAAGCATACCTCCTGTAACCTGTAATATCCCATACATGATCAACATACATAAAACTGTAAACTTTTTCTTTCTTTTTCCAAGCTTAACCTGAACATGTGCACATCTAATAACATAACCACCACTGGAGTCCTCATCAAATGCTCCAATGGGGTATTTCATCATTCGATAAGCTTGGACTATCATATACATCATAAAAACTTTTCTATAGATCATGTGCCAAGGGGATAACCATAAACATAGGGTCAAGCACATACTAATCCTCAATCCTCATCATCATTACATATCATAACTATACATTACTCTTTCATTACATTACATGGTCATAATTACTCATTACATCATATTCATGTCCACTACTAACTATTACAACATACAAGGCTTGACTTCATTCTAGCCAACTTCTTGACCCATCCTGTACCTGCAACTTTGGGGATAAAGGGAGTGGGGTGAGCTACTAGAGCCCAGTGAGCAGAAACTAAAAACATTTGTTTTACTTCCTCCCTTTTTAGGTATATTATTATTCATTTTATTATTATTATTATTATTATTTAACTTTTTCTTTCTTCTTCTTATTCATGCTTTCATGTATGCGCCATAACACAAACATTTCACAACAAGGATGAACTTGTCACCATTTAGCCCCTATCTTTCTTACTTATACATGCCGGGGGCGTAGAGCCGTAGCAGGCACACCCGGACTTCCATAATCTGTCATAGTGCCAGGGGCGTAGAGCCGTAGCAGGCACACCTGGACTCACATAGGCTATCATGACATACAAGGGCTAATGGATCATTCAACATTCATCCACATCAACAACAAAGTATGCAATGCAACATATTCGTGAATTCTAATGCAAACAACCTAATATTGCATGGCATAATGATGCATGGGCAATGCTTTATGATTCATTCATTTATTCATTTACTTTAAAGCTTAAAGGGTTGTTCCACTCACCTGGTAACTGAAGCTTTAACAACGAACTCTGAACGACTATCTCACAACCGGGGGTCTCGGTTCCTCGGGTCCGAACCTACACAGGTGGACTCAAATGAGGCACCAAACATACGTGAACATGACTCCAAAATACTCCCCAAAAACCCCCTAAAACATCCTGAAAACATCACATGAAAACATGCAAGAAATGGCTGAACAGGGCACTTTCGGCGGCAGGTTCGGCGGCCGAAAGTCCCTCTGCAGCCGAAAGTCATGCAGGTTCGGCGGCACTTTCGGCGGCCGAACCTCCCAGACAGAGACGAAACTTGAGTTTCGGGGGCAGGCTTCGGCAGCCGAAACTGCCTCCACAAGGGGGTTCGGCGGCCGAAAGTCACTTCGGCGGCCGAACCTGAGTTTCTGCCGAAGGGCAGAAACTTGGCTCCCTTGTGTCCAAAGCCTCCAAAACGCCTCAAAACATGCATAAACTTGTTTCTACACATGCATATACATCATACTTCACACCTAGGGGTCTCAAACTATAATATACCCCAACTACAACACTTCAAACAACACATTTCCAACATACATTGTTCAAAAATATACATTATACCCATAAACATACACATAACCTAAACATGCATTCTAACCCATAGATCTTGCACATAACCTAAACATGCATTCTAACCCATAGATCTTGCATAAAACTTATTTAAAACATAATAAGAGTTCAAGATCGACCCTTACCTCTTGAAGATCGAGAGGAAAACGACCTTGACTCAAAGATGGGAGGATTGAGCTCCTTGAACCTCAAGGTACTCAAACGTGCTTAAAACTTGTAAATCTTCAAAACAAAGTTATAAACTTGTTAAAAACGTGAAAGATTGAAGGAAAAATGCTCAAGATTGGTGAGGGGCGGCGAAGGTTCACCTTGGCTGACAACGGGGAAGAAAAGCTCGCCCGTGCGGACCAAAGAGACCCTTTATAGTGGCTGGCCAGGCCACGTTCGGGGCCGAATGTGCCTCCGCATGCATGCCATGTTCGGCGGCCGAACATGAGGTTCGGCGGCCGAACCTGGACTTCCCTCACTCATGCTTTCGGGGGCCTAACGTGCCTCCAAAACACATGCATGTTCGGCGGCCGAACTTGACTTTCGGCGGCCGAACCTGGGTTTTCCTCCAAAGACTTTTCATGCAAAAACTCATTTAATTCCTTATTTTTAAAACATGAAATACATGAAAACATTTTATTAAAACATAGCTTTACCCTTCTAGAGGTTTCCGACATCCGAGTCCCACCGGACGGTAGGGATTCCGATACCGGAGTCTAGCCGGGTATTACATTCTCCCCCCTTAAGAACATTCGTCCCCGAATGTTCCTCAACTAACATACAAAGCATGGAATCGATCATAACATACAAACACATAGAACAACTAACACTCACCTCAAAACAGATGGGGGTATTGCTGGAGCATGGACTCCCGTGTCTCCCAGGTGCATTCTTCAATATTGTGGTGGTTCCAAAGGACTTTCACCATCGGAATTTCCTTGTTCCTCAGCTTTCTGATCTGAGTGTCTAGGATCCGCACTGGTTGTTCTACATATGTGAGATCCTCATGGATCTCCACATCAGGCTCACTAAGAACCTTACTCGGATCTGACACGTACTTCCGTAACAGAGAAACATGGAAAACCGGATGGATTCTCTCCATCGATGCAGGCAAGTCTAGCTTGTACGACACATTACCGACCCTCTGAAGCACCTCGAAAGGACCGATGTACCGTGGAGCTAACTTACCCTTCTTCCCGAACCGAACCACTCCTTTCATAGGAGACACCTTGAGCAAAACCAAATCCCCCTCCTGAAACTCTAGCTGTCTTCTGTGGACATCTGCATAACTCTTCTGCCGACTAGCAGCAGTCTTGATCCTCTCTCTGATTATGGGTACCACCCTGCTGGTAAGCTCTACTAACTCGGACCCGCAAAGGTCCTCTCTCCTACTTCCTCCCAGCAGAACAGGTGATCTGCACTTCCTCCCATACAAAGCTTCATATATGGAGCCATCCCTATGCTAGCATGATAGCTGTTATTGTAGGCAAAAATCCACCAAAGGTAGATGCTGCCTCCAAGAACCGCCAAAAATCTAGCACCACACATTCTGAGCATATCCTCTATTGTCTGGATGGTCCTCTCTGACTGTCCGTCTGTCTGTGGTGGGAAGGCAGTACTGAATCTAATCTGGTACCCATAGCGTTCTGCAGACTCCGCCAAAACCTGGAGGTGAACTGGGGCCCTCTATCTGACACTATAGATACCGGGACCCCATGCAGTCTAACAATCTCATCTACGTACACCTGCGCCAACTTGTCCACAGAGTAACCACTCCTGACAGGGATGAAGTGAGCAGATTGGTGAGTCTGTCCACAATCACCATATGGAGTCCAATCTGTTGGACGTCGCCGATAACCCCACTACGAAGTCCATAGCTATATTCTCCCATTTC
>NW_025215455.1:0-14482 GCF_001659605.2 Manihot esculenta | reverse complement strand
GCATTTACCCACATCAACAAATAACGATGCAATGCAATATATTCGTGAATACTAATGTAATCAACCTATGGCAACATCATGATGCATGAGATATGCTAAAACATTCCATTGGGCAAGTTAAAAAGAGTTATGTTTAGTTCCACTCACCTCTGGCTACCTGGACTGACTGACTCTGCAGGCTCTGAAAACGCTGGGCAGTACTCACTGTTGCTCTCTCTGGTTCCTCTGGTCTGTATAGGTACAGATAAACTCAAATGAGGGACCAAACTAACTGCTGACCAACTCTATTAAACTTCCCAAGACTCCCCTTAAACTCACTCTAAACCTCATGCAAAGCATGCAAAGGAAAGCTGGACATAACAATTTCGGCGGCAGGTTCGGCGGCCGAAAGTCTTCTCCAGAGACGAAACTCAAGCACCTTCGGCGGCCGAACCCTTTCGGGGCAAGTTTCGGGGCCAAAAGGCATTCCAGAGACGAAAGTCTCTAACCTTCGGCGGCCGAATCCCCCAAACAGAGCCGAACATGCAAAACTCGCGGGGGCAAGCTGTGGCAGCCTAAGCCACCATGCAAGAGGTTCGGCGGCCGAATGAACCTTCGGCTGCCGAACCTGAGTTCATCCAGAACTCAGCCCCGACGGCAAACAAGCTCCTCCATCCTTTCAATCTCTCAAAACATGCACACTTCAACTCCTCACACACATATACTCATGTATATGTACAAAGGGGTCCAAAACTACCTAAAAACCCCAACAAACACAGCAAACATAACACCTAATCATGCTTACAAGCTAAACCATCAAAAAAACACCTTTTTGTCACCGAAGCATGCATCTCTACCCAAACCTTCATAAAACTTCTGTAAAACAGTAAAACATGTTCAAGATCTTCACTTACCTCCTGTAAACACGAAGATGAACGATCTGAACAAAGAAAATGGATCAAACTTCTCTTCAAACTCATAAACACTCTAACCTAAGCTTTTTTCACTTCAAAACCTTCAAAAACTTTTGAAAACCAACACACACTCTGCATGAGCTGGGCTTGCAAATAAAGCATGGGAGACGTGGCCAATCTTCTGGACAGGGTTTGGAGCCAACACCTGTCCAAAAATGCTGACTAAGGATTGCACAAGAGCTGGCTGAGCAACTCAGCTTCGGCTGCCGAATCGCATGCAAAACCATGCAACATTCGGGGGCCGAACCTGAACTGCGGAAGCCGAACATTGGGCACTTTCGGCGGCCGAACTTACCTTCGGCGGCCGAACTTGGCAAAAGTCTCCATAGACTTTTCTCTTCCAACCTCAACCCAACTCAAATCCATTTAACTAAAACCCTTAACATACATCATAACACTGTAGGAAAACATAAAATCCTACCCTCCTATAGAATTCCGACACCCCGGATTCCACCGGACGACAGGAATTCCGGTGCCGGATTCTAGCCGGGTATTACATTCTCCCCCCCTTAAAAACATTCGTCCTCGAATGATTCTAAAACAATAACACATAAACCGGAGGAAACTAACCTCAAAACAAATATGGATACTGCTGGAGCATAGACTCCCGCGTCTCCCAGGTGCACTCTTCTAGGTTATGGTGGTTCCATAGAACTTTCACCATCGGAATCCCCTTGTTTCTTAGCTGTCTGATCTGCGTGTCCAGAATCCGCACTGGCTGCTCTATATAGGTGAGATCTGTCTGCATCTCCACCTCAGGCTCACTCAGAACCTGATTCGGATCTGACACAAACTGCCGTAGCATAGAAACATGAAATACCGGGTGAATTCTCTCCATAGAAGCAGGTAAATCCAGCTTATACGACACATTTCCGATCCTTTGCAAAATCTCAAAGGGTCCAATGTATCGTGGAGCTAACTTACCCTTCTTCCCAAAACGAACCACTCCTTTCATTGGAGACACTTTTAGCAATACCCAATTACCCTCCTGAAACTCTAATTGTTTTCTGCGAACGTCTGCATAACTTTTCTGTCTACTCTGAGTTGTCCTGATTCTATCTCTGATCACGGGCACTACTCGACTAGTAATCTCTACTAACTCTGGCCCTGCAAGAGCCTTCTCTCCTATCTCTTCCCAACAAACAGGGGATCTGCACTTCCTCCCATACAAAGCTTCATAAGGAGCCATCCCAATGCTAGCATGATGGCTGTTATTGTAGGCAAACTCCACCAAGGTAGATGCTACCGCCAAGAACCGCCAAAGTCTAACACACACAGTCGAAGCATATCCTCGATGGTCTGGATGGTCCTCTCTGACTGTCCATCAGTCTGTGGGTGGAAAGCAGTGCTAAACTCTAATCTCGTGCCCATCGCACTCTGCAGACTTCGCCAAAATCTAGAGGTAAACTGAGGTCCTCTATCTGAAACTATCGACACGGGAACACCATGTAATCTCACTATCTCAACCAGATAGACCTGTGCCAACTTATCCACAGAATAGGTACTCCGAACTGGAAGAAAATGAGCAAATTTTGTGAGTCTGTCCACAATCACCCATATAGAGTCTATCCTGTTGGACGCTGCTGGTAAACCCACTACAAAATCCATGGCTATATTCTCCCATTTCCACTCTGGAATCGACAATGGGTTAAGCATTCCTGTTGGTTTCTGATGCTCTAGTTTCACCCTCTGGCAAACTGCATAAGCTGTCACAAACTGCGCCACTTCTTTCTTCATGGCTGGCCACCAATAGACCCTTTTCAGATCCTGATACATCTTGGTGGCTCCTGGGTGAACACTATATCTTGCATTATGAGCTTCCCTCATAATGTCTTCCTTCACACTGCTCCTATCTGGTACACAAAGTCGACTCCCATAACGGAGGATCCCTTTGCTATCAAATCTAAACTCTGCACTGTTGCCTAACTGAACAGTCCTGGCAATCTTCATCAACGCAGGGTCCTCATGCTGTCTCTGAGTTATCTGCTCCAGAAACACAGGTGTCACTCTCATCTGTGCTATCAATGCACCTGTACCAGACAACTCTAACTGTAACCCCTCTTCTAAGAGCGTGTAAAGCTCCATCACAACTGGTCTCCGCTCTGCTGCTATATGGGATGAACTGCCTAGTGACTTCCGGCTAAGGGCGTCTGCCACAACATTCGCCTTACCCGGATGATACTGGATCTTACAATCATAATCACTGAGCAATTCTACCCATCTCCTCTGCCTCAAATTCAGCTCTCTCTGACTCAAGATGTACTGTAAACTCTTGTGATCAGTGAAGATCTCGCATTTCACCCCGTAGAGGTAATGCCGCCACATCTTAAGTGCAAAGATAACTGCTGCCATCTCTAGGTCATGGGTAGGGTAATTCAACTCGTGCTTCTTCAACTGTCTAGAAGCATAAGCTATCACCCTATCACTCTGCATCAAAACACAGCCCAATCCCACTCGAGATGCATCACAGAACACTGTGAAATCCTCATTACTCACAGGCAGAGCTAGCACTGGTGCTGTTGTCAATCTCTTTTTGAGCTCTTCAAAGCTCTCTTCACATTGGTCTGACCAGACAAACTTCTGGTTCTTCTGCGTCAATTTGGTCATAGGAGCCGCTATCTTTGAGAAGTTCTGAACGAACCTCCTGTAGTAACCTGCCAGTCCAGAAAAGCTTTTAATCTCAGTCACTGTCGTGGGTCTGGGCCAGTTAGCTACAGCCTCTATCTTCTTGGGGTCTACCTCAATACCTTCTGCTGATACCACGTGTCCCAAGAAGGCAATGCTCCTCAATCAAAACTCACACTTCGAGAACTTGGCATACAAACCATGCTCTCTCAGTGTCTGCAGAACTATCCTCAGATGTTGGGCATGCTCCTCTGCATCTCTGGAATACACTAAAAATATCATCGATGAAAACAATGACAAAGTGATCCAGAAACTCACTGAAAACTCTATTCATGAGATCCATGAATGCTGCAGGGGCGTTAGTCAACCCGAACGGCATCACTAGAACTCATAATGCCCATATCTAGTCTTGAAAGCTGTCGTAGGCACATCTGCCTCTCTGACTCTCAACTGATGATACCCGGATCTCAGATCTATTTTCGAAAAACAACCTGCTCCAGCGAGCTGGTCAAAGAGATCATCAATCCGAGGTAGCGGATATCTATTCTTGATAGTGACCTTGTTCAACTGTCTGTAGTCGATACAAAGTCTGAGGGATCCATCCTTCTTTCTGACAAAGAGCACTGGAGCACCCCAAGGTGAGGTACTAGGGCGGATGAAACCCTTATCTACCAAGTCCTGCAACTGTTCTTTCAACTCTTTTAACTCTGTTGGTGCCATCCTGTAGGGAGGAATAGAGATAGGTCTGGTACCTGGCAGCAATTCAATTTCAAACCCTATCTCCCTATCAGGTGGGAGTCCTGGTAAATCATCTGGGAACACATCGAGAAACTCTCGAACTACTGGTACTGTGGCTAGTTCCCTAACCTGACTGTCTAGCTCTCTCACATGAGCTAGAAACCCCTGACAACCCCTCCTAAGCAAACGACGAGCCTGAAGGGCTGAAATCATACCTCTGGGTGTACCTCTCTTGTCTCCTCTGAAGACACACTCTGTGGTGAAAGGATCGAATCCACAGAGAATTGATTACCTATTTATTTTTCTTAACAAGACCAATAAAATAAACTGAAACAATAATAAATTAAAGATGAGATAAAAGACTGAAAGTGGGATCAAATGAGATAAACTGGAAACAGAATAAAAATAAATTGCAATAAAAGTAAAATGGGGGGGTTTGAGATTGATTGTAGTAACTAATAATGAGAGTAATAATAAAAAGCAAATAATTAAAATAAAAGAGTAAATCAATATGAGAAAAGCCTAGTTGAAGATATGGATCCACTTTGGTTGTTTGGGTTGATCATTGAAACTTAGATTATCTTGATTAGTTCAATGGATTAGTTATGGGGGTGGAAGACGCTTCTCACCACCATGTCTCTCCTTATGATTAAATTAATTAGGGAATGTCCTCTAATTAATTACTAATTAACAAATTGCCAAGGAACGTCCTTGGGCCATAGGCATCAAAACAATTGTCAATTGCATAAAGAAATAGAGAGATCCAATCCTAGCTACCCAAACGTATAGAGATAACGCTAGATCATGCAATTTTCTTGGGTTTTATCCCAAGTGTTCTAAGGTCAGAATATTTCCAGCAATTACGGACTAAAAATAATCCCAACTAACAATCAATTAACTTTGCAATTAAAATCAAGTGGCCAATTTGATCAAAACAACAAAGTAATCATATAATTAAAGCATCAATTGCATAAATATTGAACAAACCAAAGACAATAATTTGTGTTCAGATCTCACAACCCATTAAACAACCTTAGTTTCAACCAATCCTCAACTAGAATAAAAGATTTCAGCCTCTCATGACTGAAATAAAACCAAAAATAAAAGAAAAGAAAAAGGTAGAAGAAGAGATGTGAATTTCGTAGGTGTCTCCCAAGGGGAGCTTAAAGGACCATGTAGAGGCTTCCTATGTGGCTTTTTATAGTTGAAAAGTGTTGCCCTAGGTCATACTTACTGCCCAAGAGGTATTTTCTGCCCAAGATGTGTCTGAAAAGGAAAGAATCGCGCTTTTCGGCTTCAGAAGGAAGGCTGCGCGAAAATGCACTGCGGAAGGAAGTTGGTGCGCGCGGTTTGGTCTCAGAAAGGGAAGGAGGCGCAGATTATGCTTCCTAAATAAGTTTAGATGCTGACCTTGCTTCCTAATTAGTGTAGAGGCTGCCCAAGATGCTGCCCATGTGCAACTTGCTGCCCAAGTTGTTGCAGAAAAGGAAGGTGGCGCGCAGATGGCTCTCAGAAGAGGAAAGCGCGCAGATCGTTTCTGAATAGGAAGGATGCACGAATTTTGATCTTCAAAGGGGAAGATATGCTTGTCCATACATTCCTTTTTAGGTGGAGCCTCTTTTGAAATTTGAATATTGAATGCAGAAGAGGAAGAGCATCTCTTTGAGATCTTGCTGCCTAAATAGGAAGATATGACTGCTGCAGTGTGTGCACATCTTTGAACAAGGAAAGAAAGATCTGCGATTTGAATTTCAAATAATCTTCTGACTGAGCTTTCCTTGTTTGCTTTTGCTTCTGCACTTTCCTCATTTAGAAACTTTCCTTTTGTGGAAACTTTCCTTATTTGGAAACTTTCCTTTTTGGCACTTTCCATATTTGGCACTTTTTGGCAGTTTTAAGAGCATTTTCTCCAGATTGTCTCTTTACAACTAATATCTGCAAAACATAATTAAAACCACAAAATTAAGCAGAAAAGATGTAAATAAACATCAAGAACATAATGATAAAATGGACTAAAATATGCTCTATCAAATACCCCCACACCTAGCCTTTTGCTTGTCCTCAAGCAAATAAACATAGTCAAATAAGCTTTCTTTGCTACTTGATCCTTATTTCCACTTAAGCTCTTACTCTAGATGCCTATTTTGAATCATTGCAGTGAAGAATATATGCATGAAGATTACTCACCTTCTTTCCTTGTTTCCCTTTACTTACCATGGCTAGGATTTGTTTTCCTCAAGAGAGACCATACATGCACATTTATTTGTTCAGATAAGACTTTTTCTAGCTTTCAGAGTGACTTGCCCTTACCTTGAAGTACTTTATTCAGGCTTTTTGCACTTTAGATCTTGCTTGAAGAAGTCACCAACCTTTTGACGTGAAGGTACATATTTGTGATACCCACCCCCAGTTACTCAGTTGGTCACCTTTCCAAGTGGCTACTAGCTCTGTTCTTAGTCTTTTGACCATTGGAACAGTTTTTGATTTGTGCTTTTGAGGTCTTTGCCTTTGCTGAATTTTCTTTCTCTCAATGATTTGGGCAAATCAACACCAATTGCTAAATCAAGTCACATTAAGTTCATTCACACAACTTTTAATTTTTTTTTCTCATCAATTGAGGGTCATCAATATATTTTTCACCATTAGCAAGCTCAAAGATTCAATTCAAAAGGCAATTCTCAAACATGAATATAACTCACTGCAATTGATTCAACATAAGTTTAAAGAGTCATAACATCAATGGGGTCATGGAAAGAAAAGCTCATCCAACATAGTTTATGAGATTGAGTAAAGCATCTCAAAAAAATAGAAACAAAGTAAATAAAAAAACTGTGGCTATTTGTGTGTGTTATTGAAAGCAAAAATGAAAAAATTTCAACTAATGCAAGCAAACTAAAAATCAAAGCAAAAATAAACTCAAAAAGTAAAAATTCAGAAATATGCACCCCCACACCTAAATCATGCATTGTCCTCAATGTATAGGAAATATTAAAATGCAAAAGAAACTGAGTACTCCCCTGGGTGTGGTGTGCATAGTGCGATCCACTTGATCAAGGCTCAAGTAATTGGAGAAGGGAAGAGAGTCCCAACTGTATTGAGCAAAAAGTGTAGCACTCTTTTTGATTTGGTCATAGCCCATCCTACTTTTTCCATGTACTCATGAAGTAACATGATTAGCTTCTCCTCTTTCAGATGAGGTGTGCCTCTAGCCCTTATGTTTGCATTTTTGAGCACTTCCAACTTCAATTGATATTTCTCCATAGGTGGCTGCAATTTGGCATTAAGTTTAGGCAAAATAAATTCTACCTTATCTGGAGGTTTGGGCAGGCATTGATCTGCATGCTCCTTTGGTTTGGGCCATTGGACTACCATTTGTTCCTCCTGGGCATGGACTGTTTGCATTGGAAGGATGAAAGGAGTTTCAGTTTCCTCCTGCATAGGACCTAACTGAGGTGGAAGACTGATTTGTGTTGGAAGCTGAAAGGACGCGCCTGAGAGGATTTCAGGTACTCCTTCTTGCGCAAGATTGATCTGCAATGGAAGAATGAAAGGAGTTTCATGCGATGGAAGCTGAAGAGGTGCAACTAGAAGAGTTGCAGGATTGTCCTGCGGTCCAAGCTGAGGTGGTTCAGTTGGAGTTCCTTCTGACTGCGCGAGATTGATCTGAAGAGGCGTGATTGGCTCTCCTTTGTTCTGTGCGTGTTCGCAGTCCACCTGTTGGATGTAACAGTTAGTTTCTTTCAGTTCTGGCTCTTTCTGGGTTTCTTCCCTGCAAAGATCATCATTTAGTATATCATCTTGAAAAACATTTTCACTAAAAGAATCAATGATATCTAAATTATCAACAGGTTCTGTTTGATCAGTTGGTTTGGACAAACAGTATTCTGGTTGTGCCTCTTCAGCAGCTTGTTCTTGTACTTGCCAACTTTCATCATTTATCTCATCAGCTTGAAGCTCTTCCTCTTTTCTTACCATGTCTGCATCTTCCCATCGTTCCATCCACTGTTGGATGTTTTGCATCCTTTGTTGGACGCTTTGCAAAGAAATTGTAAATGTCTCCATCATCTCCTTAAGTTGTTGGTCGTAACTTGGAGGTTCTGGTTGGGCTTGATATTCTTGATAATCCTGGTAGTAGTTAGCCTCAGCATAGCCATAGTTTGGCTGGTCTCCCCAATATGGATTGTATGTGTCAGGGTAGGGATCATGCCTTGGCTGTTCATAGTATCTTCCAAACGCATGTGCTTGTTCGTCATCCTCATAAAGTGTAGGGCATTCAGAAGCTAGATGTCCCACATAAGCACATATCCTACATGGCTGAGATAGCTCAAGTCGTCGAGCCCGTAGTTCTAAGACGTAGGTTTTCACACTTGAGGCTAGGTTAGGAATTTGAGAAGAAAGATTAGATGTACTTACCTCATCCATGATTCAGATCTGCGATGGAAGCTTTTTGTGCTCAAATTTTTTTTTTTTTTTTTTTGGAATCTTAAGGAAGAATGTCCTTGAGTGCAGATTTGGCCCTAAAAGAAAAATAAACAAGTTAGATCAACTCCCCGGCAACGGCGCCAATTTTTGACTCGCGGTTGTCGAAGCCGGTCAAAAATAACCTTTCTGGTTATCAACAATTTTACAACTGCAGATAGTGGTGAAAGGATCGAATCCACAGAGAATTGATTACCTATTTATTTTTCTTAACAAGACCAATAAAATAAACTGAAACAATAATAAATTAAAGATGAGATAAAAGACTGAAAGTGGGATCAAATGAGATAAACTGGAAGCAGAATAAAAATAAATTGCAATAAAAGTAAAATGGGGGGGTTTGAGATTGATTGCAGTAACTAATAATGAGAGTAATAATAGAAAGCAAATAATTAAAATAAAAGAGTAAATCAATATGAGAAAAGCCTAGTTGAAGATATGGATCCACTTTGGTTGTTTGGGTTGATCATTGAAACTTAGATTATCTTGATTGGTTCAATAGATTAGTTATGGGGGTGGAAGACGCTTCTCACCACCATGTCTCTCCTTATGATTAAATTAATTAGGGAACGTCCTCTAATTAATTACTAATTAACAAATTGCCAAGGAACGTCCTTGGGCCATAGGCATCAAAACAATTGTCAATTGCATAAAGAAATAGAGAGATCCAATCCTAGCTACCCAAACGTATGGAGATAACGCTAGATCATGCAATTTTCTTGGGTTTTATCCCAAGTGTTCTAAGGTCAGAATATTTCCAGCAATTACGGACTAAAAATAATCCCTACTAACAATCAATTAACTTTGCAATTAAAATCAAGTGGCCAATTTGATCAAAACAACAAAGTAATCATATAATTAAAGCATCAATTGCATAAATATTGAATAAACCAAAGACAATAATTTGTGTTCAGATCTCACAACCCATAAAACAACCTTAGTTTCAACCAATCCTCAACTAGAATAAAAGATTTCAGCCTCTCATGACTGAAATAAAACCAAAATAAAAGAAAAGAAAAAGGTAGAAGAAGAGATGTGAATTTCGTAGGTGTCTCCCAAGGGGAGCTTAAAGGACCATGTAGAGGCTTCCTATGTGGCTTTTTATAGTTGAAAAGTGTTGCCCTAGGTCATACTTACTGCCCAAGAGGTATTTTCTGCCCAAGATGTGTTTGAAAAGGAAAGAATCGCGCTTTTCGGCTTCAGAAGGAAGGTTGCGCGAAAATGCACTGCGGAAGGAAGTTGGTGCGCGCGGTTTGGTCTCCGAAAGGGAAGGAGGCACAGATTGTGCTTCCTAAATAAGTTTAGATGCTGACCTTGCTTCCTAATTAGTGTAGAGGCTGCCCAAGATGCTGCCCATACTCAACTTGTTGCCCAAGTTGTTACAGAAAAGGAAGGTGGCGCGCAGATGGCTTTCAGAAGAGGAAAGCGCGCAGATTGTTTCTGAATTGGAAGGATGCACGAATTTTGATCTTCAAAGGGGAAGATATTCTTGTCCATACATTCCTTTTTAGGTGGAGCCTCTTTTGAAATTTGAATATTGAATGCAGAAGAGGAAGAGCATCTCTTTGAGATCTTGCTGCCTAAATAGGAAGATATGACTGCTGCAGTGTGTGCACATCTTTGAACAAGGAAAGAAAGATCTGCGATTTGAATTTCAAATAATCTTCTGACTGAGCTTTCCTTGTTTGCTTTTGCTTCTGCACTTTCCTCATTTAGAAACTTTCCTTTTCTGGAAACTTTCCTTATTTGGAAACTTTCCTTTTTGGCACTTTCCATATTTGGCACTTTTTGGCAGTTTTAAGAGCATTTTCTCCATATTGTCTCTTTACAACTAATATCTGCAAAACATAATTAAAACCACAAAATTAAGCAGAAAAGATGTAAATAAACATCAAGAACATAATGATAAAATGGACTAAAATATGCTCTATCATAAATCATCTGGGAACGCATCGAGAAACTCTCGAACTACTGGTACTGTGGCTGGTTCCCTAACCTGACTGTCTAGCTCTCTCACATGAGCTAGAAACCCCTGACAACCCCTCCTAAGCAAACGACGAGCCTGAAGGGCTGAAATCATACCTCTGGGTGTACCTCTCCTGTCTCCTCTGAAGACACACTCTGACCCATCCTGGTCTCTGAGACTCACTAGCTTCTCTCTACAGTCCAAAGTAGCACTATATGCAGATAGCCAATCCATCCCTAGAATGACATCAAAATCTGTCAAGTCTAGAACCACAAGGTCAGCTGAAAGGCATCTACCCTCTATGAACACTGGACTGAAACGACAGACTGACACTGCCACTGATGGGTCACATTTAGGTCCACTGACCCAGAGAGGATACTCTAACTCAGAACTGATCAAACCCAATCTCTCTATGGCTCTCGATGCAATAAAGGAATGAGAAGCACCGGGTCCATCAAAGCATACACATCTGAACACCCAATGATGAGATTACCTGACACCACTATGTTCGACGTGTTAGCCTCCTCCTGTGTCACAGTGAAAATCCGTGCTGGGCTACCGGATTTCCACCTCGGGAACCTGCTGCTGAAGTAGAGGCTGCCCCTCTCCCTCTACCTCTGCCACTACTCTGAGGCATGACTGGAGCTGCTGGCTGAACAACTGGCTGTACCACACTGCCTGAACTCATCTGCTGGGATGGTGCAAATGTCACCTGAGGACAATCCGAGCAATATGCCCTTCCTGTCCACAACGAAAACAAGCTGTAGATCCCAACTGACAAACTCCTCCATGTGGTTTTTCGCATCTTCTGTAGACTGGAGCTGTGCCAGAGCTTGAGCCACTACCTATTCCCAGACCTGACTTTACTTTACTCCAGAACTTATTCTTTGTTCTTTTTGCTCTATCCCATCTCTTGCTGCCTGATGAAGTGCCTCCACTGGGGGCCTTAGAACCCGAAGCCTGTGCCTTTGACTGTTTCTGAATATTGGCACTAGCTTCCATTTTCCTGGCTGCATCCACTATAGTGTGGAAACTCTCCTTTTCGGCTGGAAGAATCAAGGAAGCAATACCTGGGATGCAATCTCATAGTATATCTCCTTGCCTTCTTCTGATCAGTCTCATAGGCTTGACCCACGTACTGAAGCAAAATCCAGGAACTTATCTGTGAATTCATCAACACTCATCTCATCTGTCTATCTCAACTGTTCAAACTCTATTACTTTCATCTCTCTGGAACTATCAGGAAAAGCCCACCCTACAAACTCATTGAACATCAATAAAACACATGCATAACTCATGGTATATCACAGATAGGACTCAAAACCCTATCCTAGTGGACATGATTTCCTATTTGGCTTGACCACTCTCTATGAGCCCGACACTGTCTCTATAGGTCCGATCATGTGAACCTAGGGCTCTGATACCAATCTATAACGACCCCAAAATGGACCGTCACCGGCCCTAGGATTCAGGTCGGCTTAAGGCCGCCAGAACCCGTAGCAAGCCTGCTATACTCTCTGTGTACCTGTAAAACTCATACATGATCATACATTTTCTGTGAAAAATAAAAATTCTTTTCTCTGTACCAAGGCTTAACCTGTGCATGCACTATCTCTGTACTCTGTACTCTGTACTCTGTACCCCTGACTAGAGCTTGCTCTAGATGGGTTAACTCATACCTGTTAAGCCTGGTTTTTCACATACAGTAAAATATATATACATATCCAGATCATGTACAACACATACAGCACTAAGTCAAGCACATTTCTAACTTTAGACACAACTATTACAGCTCTTTAATATTACATGTCCACTCTAAGCTATTACAAATCTCTTTACTCTTTCTGTACCCTGCTGGACTGTCCCTGTACACTGTACACTGAACCTGCAAAACTGGGGTTAAGGGAGTGGGATTAGCTCTATAGCCCAGTGAGTAGAACAGTAAAAACATCTCAGTAAAACATGATCTCATGGAATGCGTCATAACACAGACAAACCACATCAAGAGTAAACCTGTCACCACATAGTCCCAGTAACTCTGTGCCAGGGCGTAGAATCGAGCACCTGGTCTTCCTGTCATATATGTATATGTGTATATAACACCTCTGTACTTACCATTGCCAGGGCATAGTCAAAGGCTCCTGGACTTTGCTATACCTGCCAGGGCGTAGTCAAAGGGTCCTGGACTTGCTATACCTGCCAGGGCGTAGTCAAAGCCTCCTGGACTTCCTGTCTGCGACTATGGGATCATTCAGTATTTACCCACATCAAAAAATAACGATGCAATGCAACATATTCGTGAATACTAATGTAATCAACCTATGGCAACATCATGATGCATGGGATATGCTAAAACATTCCATTGGGCAAGTTAAAAAGAGTTAAGTTTAGTTCCACTCACCTCTGGCTACCTGGACTGACTGACTCTGTAGGCTCTGAAAATGCTAGCAGTACTCACTGCTGCTCTCTCTGGTTCCTCTGGTCTGTATAGGTACAGATAAAACTCAAATGAGGGACCAAACTAACTGCTGACCAACTCTATTAAACTTCCCAAGGACTCCCCTTAAACTCACTCTAAACCTCATGCAAAGCATGCAAAGGAAAGCTGGACAGAACACTTTCGGCGGCAGGTTCGGCGGCCGAAAGTCTTCTCCAGAGACGAAACTCAAGCACCTTCGGCGGCCGAATCTCAAGCTTCGGCGGCCGAACCCTTTCGGGGGCAAGTTTCGGGGGCCAAAAGGCATTCCAAGAGACGAAAGTCTCTAACCTTCGGCGGCACCTTCGGCGGCCGAATCCCCCAAACAGAGCCGAACATGCAAAACTCGGGGGCAAGCTGTGGCAGCCTAAGCCACCATGCAAGAGGTTCGGCAGCCGAATGAACCTTCGGCTGCCGAACCTGAGTTCATCCAGAACTCAGCCCCGACGGCAAACAAGCTCCTCCATCCTTTCAATCTCTCAAAACATGCACACTTCAACTCCTCAAACACACATATACTCATGTATATGTACAAAGGGGTCCAAAACTACCTAAAAACCCCAACAAACACAGCAAACATAACACCTAATCATGCTTACAAGCTAAACCATCAAAAAAACACCCTTTGTCACCTAAGCATGCATCTCTTACCCAAACCTTCATAAAACTTCTGTAAAACAGTAAAACATGTTCAAGATCTTCACTTACCTCCTGTAAACACGAAGATGAACGATCTGAACAAAGAAAATGGATCAACTCTCTTCAAACTCATAAACACTCTAACCTAAGCTTTTTCACTTCAAAACCTTCAAAAACTTTTGAAAACCAACACACACTCTGCATGAGCTAGGCTTGCAAATAAAGCATGGAGACGTGGCCAAATCTTCTGGACAGGGTTTGGAGCCAACACCTGTCCAAAATGCTGACTAAGGATTGCATAAGAGCTGGCTGAGCAACTCAGCTTCGGCTGCCGAATCGCATGCAAAACCATGCAACATTCGGGGCCGAACCTGAACTGCGGAAGCCGAACATTGGGCACTTTCGGCGGCTGAACTTACCTTCGGCGGCCGAACTTGGCAAAAGTCTCCATAGACTTTTCTCTTTCCAACCTCAACCCAACTCAAATCCATTTAACTAAAACCCTTAACATACATCATAACACTGTAGGAAAACATAAATCCTACCCTCCTATAGAATTCGACACCCCGGATTCCAACCGGACGACAGGAATTCCGGTGCCGGATT
>NW_025215454.1:0-14573 GCF_001659605.2 Manihot esculenta | reverse complement strand
TCCTTTAATATGAATAATTTCAAAATCAAATATGGATAGAAATGCTTGCCATCTAGCAAATATATGTTTGGCTGCAAGATTTTTTACATCTTTGGTCAAAACATCTTTAGCAGCTTTACAATCAACGCGAATAGTAAATTTCTGATTTAATAAATCACTTTGGAATTTTGTAACACATAAAACAATTGATAATATTTCCTTTTTTATGGTAGAATATTTTTCTTGTGTTGGATTCCAAACACCTGAATAATATCTTATAATATGATCTTTATTATTTATTTTTTGTTTTAATATGCCACCAAAACCTTGGTCAGATGCATCTGTTTCTACAATCTTGGGAATATTAGGATTACAGATATTTAAACATGGTAATGTTTTTACATGTTTTTTGATTTCTTGTATTATTTTTGTATGGTCTTCTGTCCATGGTTTAGGATTCTTTTTCAATCTATTATATAGAGGTTTACATAAAATTCTTAAATTTGGTAAGAAATCAGCAATATAATTTAACGAGCCTAAAAATCTTTGTAATTGATTTTTATCTTTAATTACATCTGGGAATTTATCAGCAAAATCTATACTTCTTTGAATTGGTATTATAGTATTTTGATAAATTTCATGACCCAAAAATCTTACTTTGATTTGACACAATTTCATTTTTGGTTTGGATAAAACTAACCCATTTCTTTTCACTGCTTTATAAAAAATATTTAAATGTTTTATATGTTGATCTATATGTTGACTGAAGATTAAAACATCATCAATATAAGTAATTATGAAGTCATATGGGTTAAAGATATCATTCATTATTTTTTGAAATTCGCTTGGTGCATTTTTAAGGCCAAAGGGCATAATATTCCATTCATATTGTCCGAATGGTACTGTAAAGGCAGTTTTATATTTATCTTGTTCAGCTATTTGTATTTGCCAAAATCCTGACTTCATATCAAATTTAGAAAATATTTGTGCTTTGTATAATCTATTTAATAAATCTTGTTTATTTGGTATAGGGTATCTAATCCATTGTAAAGCTTGATTTAATGGTTTATAATTTATAACCAACCTAGGAGCTCCTCTTTCTAATTCAGCATTTTTGTTTACATAAAAAGCAGCACACGACCATGGGGACTTGCTAGGTCTTATTAAGTTTTTGGTTAATAAATCCTGTATTTCTTTTTTACAGAATTCTAACATTTCTTGGTTCATTTGTATGGGTCTTGCTTTTGTTGGAATATTTTGTTCTCTAAAGTCTGGTTCATATGGAAGAGTGACTATATGTTGTTTTCTATTCCAAAAAGCTGTTGGTAAATCTGAACATAAATCTTTTTCAAATTTTTCTTGAATTTCTTTTATTTGTTGTTGAATACTTGGTTTTTCTAATTGTTCTTCTATTTTTATAGAATGTAAATCCTTCTTTAAAAATTTTATTTGATTTTCGAGATTATTAATTTTACTTACATTTGTTTGTTGGAAGAGATTAACATCATGACAACTAATGGGTGTTATAAATTGGAAAAGAATATCTTGTCCTAACACATTGGTTTTTAATCCTAATTGGGTAACCTTAAATGGATACAACATTTGTAAAAATGGGTTTCCTAATATGATTTGTGTATTCAGATTTTTTATTAACATAAAAGTCGTTTTGAAACAAATTCCATTATTACATATATGTGCACTAGGTATTTTGTAATCTATTTTTACCTTTGTAGAATTTGCTGCTGATAGAGTCTGTTTTGTTTTATGAAAATATTTACTAGGTATGATACCTTGGTCTATACAGTTCATATCGGCACCTGAGTCTAACATTGCTATGGTTTCTAGTGTAAAATCTTTTATTACCAAATTTATTTTTACATACCATTTCTGGTATCTTATTTTTGTAATGTCATTAAATTTTAATGCTGTTTCTCCTTCACTTTCTGACGTTATTTCTGTTGGTTTCTGTTCTATGTTTAATTTATCTTTTCCTGAGCTTTGTCCTATTTCTATATTTTGCGTTAATTTTTGATTTTGTTCTAAATAATCACATCTTAATTTTAATTGTCTTACTTCTAATTTTAATTGTCTTATTTCAGATTGTAAATCCATAGAGGAAATTGTTGTTACTGATTTTTTATTTTTAAATAATTGTTCAATGTCTTCAAATTTGGTTGGTGGTACAGGGTCTTGTTTTATTTCTTCATTCATTAATTTTGTTAATTTTTTAAACATTTTTCGTTTAATATTTGAATCTTGTACTTGTTCTATTTGTTCTAATACTTGTTTATAGTCTGTTAAAACATTTATTTTATTGTTGCAATTACAAAGTTCTCCTTGACAATCATGGTTACTTTCTGAACTACTTATTGTGTCTATTGAAGTGTCACTATTATAATCATCATCTAATTCTGAGGAGGATAATTTACTTTGGTCAATTTTTTCTAGTAATTGTTCTATATTATCTAGTTGTAATTCTAAGCCTAATTCATGTATTTTTCTTCGTGCAGGACACTCTTTTGCATAATGTCCTTTTTGATTACATAAATAACAAGTTATATTAGTTTTATCATTAGATCTTTTAAAATTATTTTTCTTATAATTATTTCTTTTAAAAGGTCGCTTTGTAAAAGGTTTTTTAGTTATTTGTTTAGTATTTCGATTATATGTATTATAAGATTTTCTAGGGTACTTATATTGTTTATAAATTCTATTTTTAAAAGGTTTATATCTTTTATGCTTTTGTTTCTTTATGGGTCCAAATCCAAATTGTTCACACCAATTCCCTAATTCTTTTCGAGATTGTCTATTTTCCATTTTTAATTTTTGTTGTAGTTTCATATCTCTACATAGTCTAATGCCTGTTAAATTTACACAGGTTATTAGGTCTCCATATGTTAAATCATCATAAGAAATGTGTCCAAATTTTTGTTCAATTGTTTCTTTTACTTTAGTTGCAAATAGTCTAGGTAGTCCTGTAAGGAATTTTTCTTTCCAATGGTATGCGTTTGGATCAGCTAATGCATAAACTCGTTTTAAGAAATTGTCTTTATACCATCTAAAATTTTCTAACTTCCTGCATTTAAGATTTTGTAATATTTCACTATTTCTTTCAGTGTATAAATCTAAGTCTCCTATGAAATGAGATATAAGATTATAAACTAAATAAGCTAGTACAAAAGCTTGAGGTTGTCCTGTTGTTGGGTCAATTACAGGTTCTCCAGTAGTACTATCTATTCTTCTGGCATTTAATATGTTTGTTTTTATTTCATTGCTTAATAATTTATCCCACCATGTTCTTAACTCTCCTGTAAATCCTAGTATTATATTTTCAGCGGCATCCTTTTCCGTAATGCCAACTCTTTGTTTATAAATATTACCGACTATAACCATTTCTTTGGTTATTTGTATTATTTCTATTTCGGATAAGTCATCTATATTCCATTCATAAATACTCTTTGCATTATAATGTTTTTGTTTCCTATCTAATATTTTTAAATCATCTGGTCTTTTATCATAATTTCTTCCTATAGTATTTACAGGGATATTGTCTTCTTGGTCAGAGTCTGATGCTTCCAAGGGATTGTCTATAGTGTCATCTTCTGATGGAGAGGTTTCATTATATTCAGTTAAAATTGTTATTTTATTTTTATCTTTACTAGTACTCTCACTTGATATCTTACTTTGTGTAGGTTCTTTAATTTTAATGCCTCCTATAGGTTTTGGAGATGTACTTTGTTCTTTTATAATGTTTTGTAAGAACTTTGACATATCTTGTAATTCTGTTTTTGGACTTATTGTTACTATTTCTATGGGGTTTTGTGATGGAGGTATCATTTTTGTGAACGGTTGCTTAATGGGTTTTATAGCTGGATCTATTAGATCATATGGTTTTGGATTACTATATCGTTGGGATAAATATATAGTGTTTGGTTTTGGTAGCAAAGGAGATGGTGCTTGGGGTGTTTCTATATGTTCTATATTTATAATGTCTTCGTGATTTCTATCTATTTTTTCTTCTATCCTATCTAATTGTTGTCCTATGATATGTAATGATACATTGGTCCAATTGTTTTGTAGGCTGATTTCTTTTATGTGAGTTTTTTCAATATTGTCAGTTTTTACAATGGGTTGCATTCCATGAGATATTTGGTTCTTTTTGAAAAATACTCTGTCAAGTGGTGGTCTTTCACATTCATGGGCTAGATCACTAACTTCTCCTGAATTGCCAACTTTATGCCATTTATGTATTTTCTTTTCTAATACATTTAATTTCTTGTCATGAAAGTATTTTAAATAAGTGAAAAATGGTATAGTTGTTTCTACTTGTTCACAAAAGGCAAAGAATTGTTTTTTAATTAAACTTTGTTCTTTTCTGGAATAGGTTTGCAAAAATAGGTCCCTTTTCCCCTGGTTTTGTTCTGACATATAGTCAGTTTGAATTTGGTCTTTATCAAGGGTGAAAGCGTGAGTTAAGGTATTGATAGTAAAATCACTATCTTCATATGGTTGACTAAATTGGCCTTGTCTATAAACACCTTCTTGGATTTTGATACCTTGTGTAGTATGTTGTGGTTTTGTATGCTGGTCAAATGTTTCTTCTATTGGTTTAGTTCCAGAGGTTTCTCCTACAAAAGGTCCTTGATAATGAGGAAGAGGAATAGTAGAGTCTTCTGATATACTATTATCTGGTTGTATTTCTATACTATGTCTTCGACGAGATGTATCTAAAGAATGTCGAGAGGGTTGGTATATATTCGGAGTTGCTTGTCTAAAGGAATTTGATCTTTTATATTTTAATTCTAAGGATCCATCATCATTTTGAATAATATAGTCTATTTCTTTATTTTCCTTAAAAGGTTTATTAGGGATTGTTTTGACTGGATATTTCCAGATTTCTGGTAATGTTACATCTTTCCATTGGATAGTTCTGGGAATGGTTATATTTGCTTTGGATTGATCAATTTCCCAAAATATTGTTTCTCCTTCTATTCTTTTATGGTTTATAGCATTAGGACATAATCCTGTATTCATTATTTTATAATTTAATCTATAAAATATCTCATATATGTGAGATCCTTTTAACATGTTATAATTATGAGTTAGAATTTCTAAGGTTAGAATTTTCATTATATGGGGGTCGGTTAATGATATGGTAAAATTGGGAAAACAATTTGAATAAATTGGTCCATTTGTAAGACTGGTTTCAAATAATCCTAATAATGAATCTTTATAATTCCTATGCCTACAGTCACGCAGAGCTACATGCATACTAGTGTTTAATCCTTCAACTGTTAATGGTTTTATAGCAATTTGTACTAATCCTATGTGCATAAATTTATAACCTTGGTTTATATATTTTATTATCGTTTTTTGACTTAATAAACTCATAGATTGTTTATCAGCATATAAGGGTATAACTTTTTCTTTTGTTTTAATTGCTCTAATTGATTTAAAATCTAATATTCCTGTTTTATAAATTGTTTCTATTGGTGTCTTTGGAGGTTTCCAATTTGTTAATTGTTGGTCATTCCATATATTTTCTCTTGATAAAATTGTTTGATTATGATTAATATTTAAATCATTTATGAGTTCGTCGTCTGGTCTCCTAGACCTAGAAGATCTATTTCTCCTAAACATATTCATCTTAAATTTCTAGGGTTTTCTCATTCACTTCCTTCTCTACTCACACTGCAGGTCTTACCCTTCTCTGCCTGACTTACGGTTTTCGTGACACAGATTCAACCCTAAAACTTTAATTTGAATTGTTTAAGATCCATAGAGCCTTCACTGGCTCTGATACCATTCTACGTTCCCTGACAATTTCCAAAAATCCCAAATCTATTATGAAACCATTCTCACCCACACAAATTCTATCCTCATACAAAATAATTTTGATCCTCACAATCATACCAAACTCAGATATTGCAAAGTGAGGCTACTCAAGGTATGGACTCTTACTGAGTGGGGACAAGAACCCCATAAAACAAAAGAATTTACTTATACCAATGGACAATTGAGACAAAATGCAAAATATAATTATTATGATTATCAATTTGCTTGGGAAAGAACATTTTTCAAGCAAAATGAACAATTATCCATATCTTTCTTCTTTTATATCTCTGACAATTTTACTTATCCTATTCCATTCTGGTTTCACCAATGGTGGAACAAATTTGGCATCCATACTGATATTATCCCAGATCAAATTAAATCTGCTAAAACCCAATTTTTTGATCAACAGCAATTACCAGAAACCATTATTTGCTCTCCCCAGTGGCTTATTTACTCCCATTACTTTCATATACCTTGGATCTTCATGACTGAATATCATCTTAAAGACCAAGTCATTGACAATTTCCAAATTCCCATATTAGTCAGAAAATACAAAACTAAATGGTGGACTAAAACTAATCTCCAAGGTTGCTGCCAAATAGCAGTAGACCAGTTTTTTGTAAACAATCCACAATATTGCAAAATACCTAGCCCTAGCTGTTATTACCAAACAAGAAACCTATTTAGCCAGAAAACAACAAATTATGGCCCATATGGCTGCTTGTACCTCCGAACAAGAATATGAAAAACTACTTGAAGAATTAAAAGAAACAAGGAGTACTGCAGCATCACCATCACCAATCGACTTATCGGATGACAATGATGACTTTTTTACACAAGCAGAGATATAATGACGTCATAAGACACCAGACAAACACAGTAACCAAGTGGCAGACAAAGTAAAAAGCAAAAAGAAGAAAAAACAAACACAGTAACCAAGTGGCAGACAAGTGGCAGACAAAGTTAAAAGCAAAAAGAAGAAAAGACAACCACAGTGACCAAGTGGCAGACAAAGTGAAAAGCAAAAAGAAGAAAAGACAAAACAGTAACCAATGATTCACCAGACAAGCGATAATGGAGGGACCCACTTACCAATAATGCAGCACTAAACAGAAGACGGACCGCTCAACCAAATTCCATAACAATTTGAAGTCCGTGTCTATAAAAGGGGACTTCTGAACCATGAAATGAACACCGAAAAACCTCAAGCAAGAAAATTTCTCTCTTTCAAATGTATTCCAGTTTATCTTTCTCATGTAAGGATACCGAAGTTTACAACAACTCGGTAGTAGCAGTAGCACCAGTTATTGTATAATTAGTACAAAAGGTAGTATAAAGTAAATTGTATTTTGTTTTTAATACAATTATATTTTACCAACTGCTACTGTATAAGTCCGTGTTGACGGCAACTATTTCTATCTCTCTCCGTTTTTCACTCTGAGTTAATTCTGGGATACCAGGTTAACATTGCAGGAACCTTGACCAACATAAGTATGCTCTGTGCTTGCAGTATCAACTGATCTGGCACATCAGAAATCTCATGGAATTGGAAATAGGAATATTTTATTGTACTATTTGTAATAAATTTTATATTTTGTATTACTGTTATGATTGTAAGGATTTCTATACAATAGATCTAGATGAATGTAATTGTAATGAATGTACAAATTATTATAATCTTAATATTATATAACTTAACTCATGTTTGTAATTTTATTTGATATTATAGAATTAGAATACGGTTATATTCTTAAATATTATCTTTCAACAAGAACAGAATATGTTATTATCCATGCTTATTTCGAATATATAACTTAAAACAATGAGGTTTATAAAATCAGCTTTGGAAAATTTAAGTTTGATAGATCTGACAAATAAAAGAGAAGTAGAAGCATTTAAAAGAAATATAATTGAACAAGGAAGATTTATTAGCGATTACCATACTACCAACCATAATGAATATTGTGATTGTAGAGAAATTGAAAGAACATTAGAATTATTTAACTCTATGCTTATGTACCTCGAAATATTATTAAGTAATAATAATTTCTAAAACCATGATTATTACATTGTATATATTTTTGTATCTATCTGGAATGATGTATGTATGGACCATTGTATGTATACTTTGGTTTTTATGTTTTGATTATTGGTATCTTAGTGATTTATGTTGGGATGATTGATAATAAAAATATTGAAAAAAAAAAAAAAATCATCATACCAAACCTATTCCAGAAAAGAACAAAGTCTCATTAAAAAACAATTCTTTACATTTTGTAAACAAGTCGAAAAGACTATACCATTTTTTACATATTTAAAATATTTTCATGAAAAGAAATTAAATGTATTAGAAAAGAAAATACATAAATGGCACAAAGTAAATAATGAAGGAGGAGTTAGTGACCTCGCCCATGAATGTGAAAAACCACCACTTGACAGAGTATTTTTCAAAAAGAACCAAATATCTCATGGAATGCAACCCATTGTAAAAACTGACAATATTGCAAAAACTCACATAAGAGAAATCAGCCTACAAAACAATTGGACTAATGTAGCATTACATATCATAGGCCAACAATTAGATAGGATAGAAGAAAAGATAGATAGAAATCACGAAGACATTACAAATATAGAACATATAGAAACACCCCAGGCACCATCTCCTTTGCTACCAAAACCAAACACTATATATTTATCCCAAAGATATAGTAATCCAAAACCATATGATTTAATAGATCCAGCTATAAAACCCATTAAGCAACCTTTCACAAAAATGATACCTCCATCACAAAACCCCATAGAAATAGTAACAATAAGTCCAAAAACAGAATTACAAGATATGTCAAAGTTCTTACAAAACATTATAAAAGAACAAAGTACATCTCCAAAACCTATAGGAGGCATTAAAATTAAAGAACCTACACAAAGTAAGATATCAAGTGAGAGTACTAGTAAAGATAAAAATAAAATAACAATTTTAACTGAATATAATGAAACTTCTTCATCAGAAGATGACACTATAGATAATCCCTTGGAAGCATCAGACTCTGACCAAGAAGACAATATCCCTGTAAATACTATAGGAAGAAAATATGATAAAAGACCAGATGATTTAAAAATATTAGATAGAAAACAAAAACATTATAATGCAAAAAGTATTTATGAATGGAATATAGATGATCTATCAGAAATAGAAATAATACAAATAACCAAAGAAATGGTCATAGTAGGAAATATTTATAAACAAAGAGTCGGCATTACAGAAAAAGATGCCGCTGAAAATATAATACTAGGATTTACAGGAGAGTTAAGAACATGGTGGGATAAATTATTAAGCAATGAAATAAAAACAAACATATTAAATGCCAGAAGAATAGATAGTACTACTGGAGAACCCGTAATTGACCCAACAACAGGACAACCACAAGCTTTTGTACTAGCTTATTTAGTCTACAATCTTATATCTCATTTTATAGGAGATTTAGATCTATACACTGAAAGAAATAGTGAAATATTACAAAATCTTAAATGTAGGAAGTTAGAAAATTTTAGATGGTATAAAGACAATTTTCTAAAACGAGTTTATGCATTAGCTGATCCAAACGCATACCATTGGAAAGAAAAATTCCTTACAGGACTACCTAGACTATTTGCAACCAAAGTAAAAGAAACAATTGAACAAAAATTTGGACACATTTCTTATGATGATTTAACATATGGAGACTTAATAACCTGTGTAAATTTAACAGGAATTAGACTATGTAGAGATATAAAACTACAACAAAAATTAAAAATGGAAAATAGACAATCTAGAAAAGAATTAGGAAATTGGTGTGAACAATTTGGATTTGGAACCATGAAGAAACAAAAGCATAAAAGATATAAACCTTTTAAAAATAGAACTTATAAACAATATAAGTACCCCAGAAAGTCATATAATACATATAATAGATATAAAAAACAGATAACTAAAAAACCTTTTACAAGAAGACCTTTTAAAAGAAATAATTATAAGAAAAACAATTTTAAGAGATCTAATGACAAAACTAATATAACTTGTTATTTATGTAATCAAAAAGGACATTATGCAAAAGAGTGTCCTGCACGAAGAAAAATACATGAATTAGGCTTAGAATTAAAACTAGATAATATAGAACAATTACTAGAAAAAATTGACCAAAGTAAATTATCCTCCTCAGAATTAGATGATGAATATAATAGTGACACTTCAATAGAAACAATAAGTAGTTCAGAAAGTAACCATGATTGTCAAGGAGAACTTTGTAATTGCAACAATAAAATAAATGTTTTAACAGACTATAAACAAGTATTAGAACAAATAGAACAAGTACAAGATTCAAATATTAAACGAAAAATGTTTAAAAAATTAACAAAATTAATGAATGAAGAAATAAAACAAGACACAGTACCACCAACCAAATTTGAAGATATTGAACAATTATTTAAAAATAAAAAATCAGTAACAACAATTTCCTCTATGGATTTACAATCTGAAATAAGACAATTAAAATTAGAAGTAAGACAATTAAAATTAAGATGTGATTATTTAGAACAAAATCAAAAATTAACGCAAAATATAGAAATAGGACAAAGTTCAGGAAAAGATAAATTAAACATAGAACAGAAACCAACAGAAATAACGTCAGAAAGTGAAGGAGAAACAGCATTAAAATTTAATGACATTACAAGAATAAGATACCAAAAATGGTATGTAAAAATAAATTTGGTAATAAAAGATTTTACACTAGAAACCATAGCAATGTTAGACTCAGGTGCAGATATGAACTGTATAGACCAAGGTATCATACCTAGTAAATATTTTCATAAAACAAAACAGACTCTATCAGCAGCAAATTCTACAAAGGTAAAAATAGATTACAAAATACCCAGTGCACATATATGTAATAATGGAATTTGTTTTAAAACTACTTTTATGTTAATAAAAAATCTTAATACACAAATTATATTAGGAAATCCATTTTTACAAATGTTATATCCTTTTAAAGTCACACAATTAGGATTAGAAACCAATGTATTAGGACAGGATATTATATTTCAATTCATAACACCAATAAATTACCATGATGTAAATTTATTTCAACAAACAAATGTAAGTAAAATTAATAATCTCGAAAACCAAATAAAATTTTTAAAGAAAGATTTGTATTCTATAAAAATAGAAGAACAATTAGAAAAACTAAATATACAACAACATATAAAAGAAATTCAAGAAAAATTTGAAAAAGATTTATGTTCAGATTTACCAACAGCTTTTTGGAACCGCAAACAACATATAGTAACTTTACCATATGAACCAGACTTTAAAGAACAAGATATACCAACAAAAGCAAGACCTATACAGATGAACCAAGAAATGTTAGAATTTTGCAAAAAGGAAATCCAAGATTTATTAACAAAAAAATTAATCAGACCAAGTAAATCACCATGGTCATGTGCAGCTTTTTATGTAATGAAAAATGCAGAGATTGAAAGGGGAGCACCCCGATTAGTCATAAATTATAAACCTTTAAATAAAGCTTTACAATGGATAAGATATCCTATACCAAATAAACAAGATTTATTAAATAGATTATATAAAGCACAAATATTCTCAAAATTTGACATGAAATCGGGTTTTTGGCAAATTCAAATAGCTGAACAAGATAAATACAAAACTGCATTCACAGTACCATTCGGACAATATGAATGGAATATTATGCCTTTTGGATTAAAAAATGCACCAAGTGAATTTCAAAAAATAATGAACGATATTTTTAATCCATATAATTTTATATTAACATATATTGATGATGTTTTGATTTTCAGTGAAAATATAGACCAACACATTAAACATTTACATATTTTTTATAAAGCTGTAGAACGAAACGGCTTAGTCTTATCAAAACCAAAAATGAAATTATTCCAAACTAAAATTAGATTTTTAGGACATGAAATATACCAAAATACTATAGTACCAATACAAAGAAGTTTAGAGTTTGCTAGCAAATTTCCTGATGAAATTAAAGACAAAAACCAATTACAAAGATTTTTAGGATCATTGAATTATGTTGCTGACTTTCTACCCAATCTAAGAATTATATGCAAACCTTTATTCAACAGGCTAAAAAAGAACCCTAAACCATGGACAGCTGAACATACTAAACTAATACAAGAAATCAAAAAACATGTTAAAAGTTTACCATGTTTAAATATTTGTAATCCAAACTACCAAAAAATAGTTGAAACGGATGCTTCTGACCAAGGATATGGCGGTATACTTAAACAAAATATAAACCATAAAGATTATATTATCAGATATTATTCTGGAATTTGGAACTCTACACAAGAAAAATATTCTACTATTAAAAAAGAAATTTTAGCTATTGTCTTATGTGTAACAAAATTCCAAAGTGACTTATTAAACCAAAAATTCACTATTAAAGTAGATTGCAAGGCAGCTAAAGATGTATTAACAAAAGATGTCAAAAATCTAGCAGCTAAACATATTTTTGCAAGATGGCAAGCTTTTCTATCCATATTTGATTTTGAAATTATTCATATTAAAGGAACTGACAATTCTATTGCAGATTTTTTAACAAGAGAATTTTTGCAGGGAAAATGACAGACAAAGGAAAGGAAGCAGAAAAGATCTCTTTGAGATCACAAAGTTCACAAACAAATTTGACAAAATTACAATTATTTACTCCAGGACATAGTTCTGTCCAAAATATCACGGGACAGTTATCTGTACCCAGACCATTATATACAACTACTACTAGTATACTAAATAGACCCATTGGTCATATATCAAGTGCTTTGATCACACAACCACATTATGCAAGACCAAGATCGCCCAGACCTCATTTTACTTCATTTAACAAATTTAGCCCATTACAGCCAGTACCAATAACCCCATCCACATTTAAACAGGCTGTCACCAACATCTCATCTCCAAGCCACACAACACCTACAAGCCCATCTTCTTCAAACCAAACTGATTTAACCCAATATAAATATAAGCCTCTTGAAGACCAAGTTATTACCATAGAACCAGAATATTGGGCACAAAACCCTCATTTAAATGAATACCAACTTTGTGAAACCATTTTTCCCAAAACTCATTACTACATCCCTGACAATTTCCAAAAATCCCAAATCTATTATGAAACCATTCTCACCCACACAAATTCTATCCTCATACAAAATAATTTTGATCCTCACAATCATACCAAACTCAGATATTGCAAAGTGAGGCTACTCAAGGTATGGACTCTTACTGAGTGGGGACAAGAACCCCATAAAACAAAAGAATTTACTTATACCAATGGACAATTGAGACAAAATGCAAAATATAATTATTATGATTATCAATTTGCTTGGGAAAGAACATTTTTCAAGCAAAATGAACAATTATCCATATCTTTCTTCTTTTATATCTCTGACAATTTTACTTATCCTATTCCATTCTGGTTTCACCAATGGTGGAACAAATTTGGCATCCATACTGATATTATCCCAGATCAAATTAAATCTGCTAAAACCCAATTTTTTGATCAACAGCAATTACCAGAAACCATTATTTGCTCTCCCCAGTGGCTTATTTACTCCCATTACTTTCATATACCTTGGATCTTCATGACTGAATATCATCTTAAAGACCAAGTCATTGACAATTTCCAAATTCCCATATTAGTCAGAAAATACAAAACTAAATGGTGGACTAAAACTAATCTCCAAGGTTGCTGCCAAATAGCAGTAGACCAGTTTTTTGTAAACAATCCACAATATTGCAAAATACCTAGCCCAGCTGTTATTACCAAACAAGAAACCTTTTTAGCCAGAAAACAACAAATTATGGCCCATATGGCTGCTTGTACCTCCGAACAAGAATATGAAAAACTACTTGAAGAATTAAAAGAAACAAGGAGTACTGCAGCATCACCATCACCAATCGACTTATCGGATGACAATGATGACTTTTTTACACAAGCAGAGATATAATGACGTCATAAGACACCAGACAAACACAGTAACCAAGTGGCAGACAAAGTAAAAAGCAAAAAGAAGAAAAAACAAACACAGTAACCAAGTGGCAGACAAGTGGCAGACAAAGTTAAAAGCAAAAAGAAGAAAAGACAACCACAGTGACCAAGTGGCAGACAAAGTGAAAAGCAAAAAGAAGAAAAGACAAAACAGTAACCAATGATTCACCAGACAAGCGATAATGGAGGGACCCACTTACCAATAATGCAGCACTAAACAGAAGACGGACCGCTCAACCAAATTCCATAACAATTTGAAGTCCGTGTCTATAAAAGGGGACTTCTGAACCATGAAATGAACACCGAAAAACCTCAAGCAAGAAAATTTCTCTCTTTCAAATGTATTCCAGTTTATCTTTCTCATGTAAGGATACCGAAGTTTACAACAACTCGGTAGTAGCAGTAGCACCAGTTATTGTATAATTAGTACAAAAGGTAGTATAAAGTAAATTGTATTTTGTTTTTAATACAATTATATTTTACCAACTGCTACTGTATAAGTCCGTGTTGACGGCAACTATTTCTATCTCTCTCCGTTTTTCACTCTGAGTTAATTCTGGGATACCAGGTTAACATTGCAGGAACCTTGACCAACATAAGTATGCTCTGTGCTTGCAGTATCAACTGATCTGGCACATCAGAAATCTCATGGAATTGGAAATAGGAATATTTTATTGTACTATTTGTAATAAATTT
>NW_025215453.1:0-15098 GCF_001659605.2 Manihot esculenta | reverse complement strand
TCTCCATATAATCTAAAAGAGATACTGGAAAGAATTAAAAATTCAAAAAAATCAGAAAGAGCCAACAGTGGCAGAATTACGCTCAGAACTCAACTCAGTAAAAACTGAGATTAGAGAGTTAAAAGAAAGAAATAGGTGTTTTAGAGCTGTTAAAGAACAGCAGCAATTAGCCATAGAAGAACAAGAGCTAGATGGAGAAACAAAAGATTTTAAATAATCTCCATTATATCAACATGGCAGATAGGGTAATAACCCATAAATGGCACACTAGGGTGACTATAGTAGTACACAAGGAGTGGGTGTTTGAAACCAATGCCTTGATCGACTCCGGAGCTGATCTTAACTGTATCAATGAAGGACTAGTTCCTTCAAAGTACTTTTCAAAGACACTCGAAGAATTGCATACAGCGGATGGAAGCAAGATGTCGGTAAGATACAAATTAAAACAATACTGCCATCTGCAATCAAGGTACATGCTTTGAGATCCCCTTTCTTATGGTAAAAGGATTATCTCATTCCTGTCATTTTAGGGAATCCCTTTTTACATATGCTATACCCTATAGGCAGATAACTAAAGAAGGGATAAGTACAGAGATAAATGGAAAAGTAATCACTTTTCATTTTACTTCTCAACCAAAATTAAAACAAATAGATGTGTTAAAAAAAACACAATAGAAAGTATAAGACTAAGTTTATTAACTCTTTTAAGACAAGAAGTTTGTCTATAAAAGCATAGACCAAAGGTTAAAAGAACCTAGAATGCAACAAAGGATTAAAGAAGTCCAGGAAAGTTAACAAGAAGCATTTGTGCTGAAAGGCCCGATGCTTTCTGGTCTAGAAAAAAACATGTGGTAAATTGCCATATGAGCCTGATTCTCAGAAAAGGCTATTTCCTACAAAGGCCAGGCCCATTGCAATGGGACCAAGGCATTTAGAAATTTGTAAAAAAGAAGTGCTGAGCTAGAGGCTAAAGGTTAAATTAGAAAAAGTGATAGGCCCATGGAGTTGTCCGGCCTTTTATGTAGAAAATGCAGCCGAGCTGGAAAGGGAGTACCCAGACTAGTCATAAACTATAAGCCCTTAAATAAGGCGCTTAGATGGGTTAGATATCCTCTACCAAATTTAAAAGAGACTTGCTAAATAGGCTTTATGAAGCCACAGTGTTCTCTAAATTTGATATGAAGTCTGGATACTGGCAAATCCAGATTGCAGAAGAGGATAAGTATAAAACAGCATTCACTGTGCCTTTGGGCATTATGAATGGAATGTCATGCCTTTTGGACTAAAAAATGCCCTTCTGAATTTCAGAAAATTATGAATGAAATTTTTAACGTTTATTCAGCGTTTTCGATTGTTTTATATTGATGATGTCCTAATCTTTTCCAGGACAATAGATCAGCACTTTAAGCATTTAAAAATGTTTGAGAAAATCGTTTAAAATAAACGGTTTATTGTTTCTGCAAAGAAGATAAAAATCTTCCAAACAAAAGTAAGGTTTTTAGGTCATAACATCTTTGAAAGGAACCATCATCCCAATAGACAGAGCGATAGAATTCGCTAGTAAATTTCCCAAATGAAATAAGAGAAAAAAACCCAACTTCAGAAGAGATCTTAGGAAGTCTGAATTATGTCTCTGATTTATAAAAATTTAGCCCAGGATGCTAAACCATTGTTTCAAAGGCTTTAGAAAGAATCCTCCTGAATGGACAAATGAATGTACGCTAGCTGTAAAGAAAATTAAGGATAGGGTTAAAAACTCTACCTTGTTTAGCAATTCCACACCCAGAATCTTTCAAGATGTAGAAACTGATGCTTCTGATAAAGGTTTATGGAGGAATCCTTAAACAAAGGATGAATGCTAAAGAAACTTTAGTTCGATTACTAGTGGAATCTGGGTTGGACCAAGAGTAAATTACTCTACAGTTAAGAAAAAAGAAATTCTTAGCAATTGTTTTATGCGTACAAAAAATTGAATCTGATTTATTAAATCAGAAATTCCTAATAAGGATTGATTGTAAAAAGCGCTAAGGAAATACTCTTAAAGATGTTAAAAACATTGCATCCAAACAGATATTTGCTCGATGGCAAGCAATTCTATCTGTTTTTGATTTTGATATTGAGTATTATCAAAGCTATATTCTCTGAAACCAGGTCAGTAGAGATTATCCCTACAGAAAGAACAGGTCATCAGTGGGCATACAGTAAATTCCTAATAAAGAATGTTATTACAGCGAACAATGGGGTGATTCGCTGTTAAGAGAGAAGGAATAACAATATGGTAGACCAAAAATGGTATAGTTATTTTGACTATATCCAAGCCTGGACAGAGCTCTCTTATATGAGAATCGACAGAAGAAATTCAGCTGGTTTCTCCAATTTCAGCTTGAAAAAAGAAATTAAGAATTTCCTCCCTGGTTTCATGATTGGTTTTTTAACTGGGGAATTTTTCCAATTATGTTACCTGACAAGGTCCGATCTGCTTATAAGCAGTTTACTGAGGTTAATGAATCTCTTGAAAACCCCAGATTGGATTTACAATTCAATACATACGGCGAATTAGCCTCTGAAATAGTAACTGCAGGTGTCTCTCTGTGTAATGAATTAAAAATTCATAAGCAGATGAAGAAAGAGCGCTTTCATGGTAAACAAATTCTTGGAAGCTTTTGTGACCAGTATGGCATTCAACCTTTAAAATTTCTGTCCACGAAATTTCGAGGGGGTAGGGGAGAGCCGGCACACAAGCAGGCACACAAACCATACAAACCCTACAAGAAAAACAGGCGCTTATATTACAAGAAACCCTGGAAAGAAAAGGGAAAAACTGTAAGGGTTAACAACCCAGAGAAGGGAAGAAAAGGCCTGATCAGAGCAAAGCAGAGAAAACTATAGTCTGCTACAGATGTGGCAAAAGAGGACATTATGCCAACAAATGTCGAGTGAAGCAGCAAATACAGGCATTAACTATAGATGAAGACTTAAAAGAAGCATTAGCAAAAATCTTGCTAAACGAAACAGACTCTGAACAGGAGACAATGGAAATCAATGCAGTAGACTATACCACTGAAGAGGAAAGCAGCACAGAAGTAGAAGAGCACCAGAAAGAGGATTGTGGTGGACAATGTGATTACTATAAATCACTATGTGCGATGAATGGTCTTATGGTGTTAACCAAAGAGGATAATTTCATCCTCGATTTAATAGATAACATCGAAGATCCAGAAAAGAAGAGAGAAAAACTAGAGACTTATATTGATCTCTACAAAAATACAGGGGTAACGACCCCAGTACAGACTCAGCAATCTGAGAGAAACCAGTCTCCATATAATCTAAAAGAGATACTGGAAAGAATTAAAAATTCAAAAAATCAGAAAGAGCCAACAGTGGCAGAATTACGCTCAGAACTCAACTCAGTAAAAACTGAGATTAGAGAGTTAAAAGAAAGAATAGGTGTTTTAGAGCTGTTAAATGAACAGCAGCAATTAGCCATAGAAGAACAAGAGCTAGATGGAGAAACAAAAGATTTAAATAATCTCCATTATATCAACATGGCAGATAGGGTAATAACCCATAAATGGCACACTAGGGTGACTATAGTAGTACACAAGGAGTGGGTGTTTGAAACCAATGCCTTGATCGACTCCGGAGCTGATCTTAACTGTATCAATGAAGGACTAGTTCCTTCAAAGTACTTTTCAAAGACACTCGAAGAATTGCATACAGCGGATGGAAGCAAGATGTCGGTAAGATACAAATTAAACAATACTGCCATCTGCAATCAAGGTACATGCTTTGAGATCCCCTTTCTTATGGTAAAAGGATTATCTCATCCTGTCATTTTAGGGAATCCCTTTTTACATATGCTATACCCTATTAGGCAGATAACTAAAGAAGGGATAAGTACAGAGATAAATGGAAAAGTAATCACTTTTCATTTTACTTCTCAACCAAAATTAAAACAAATAGATGTGTTAAAAAACACAATAGAAAGTAAGACTAAGTTTATTAACTCTTTAAGACAAGAAGTTGTCTATAAAAGCATAGACCAAAGGTTAAAAGAACCTAGAATGCAACAAAGGATTAAAGAAGTCCAGGAAGAGTTAACAAGAAGCATTTGTGCTGAAAGCCCCGATGCTTTCTGGTCTAGAAAAAAACATGTGGTAAATTTGCCATATGAGCCTGATTTCTCAGAAAAGGCTATTCCTACAAAGGCCAGGCCCATTGCAATGGGACCAAGGCATTTAGAAATTTGTAAAAAAGAAGTTGCTGAGCTAGAGGCTAAAGGGTTAATTAGAAAAAGTGATAGCCCATGGAGTTGTCCGGCCTTTTATGTAGAAAATGCAGCCGAGCTGGAAAGAGGAGTACCCAGACTAGTCATAAACTATAAGCCCTTAAATAAGGCGCTTAGATGGGTTAGATATCCTCTACCAAATAAAAGAGACTTGCTAAATAGGCTTTATGAAGCCACAGTGTTCTCTAAATTTGATATGAAGTCTGGATACTGGCAAATCCAGATTGCAGAAGAGGATAAGTATAAAACAGCATTCACTGTGCCTTTTGGGCATTATGAATGGAATGTCATGCCTTTTGGACTAAAAAATGCCCCTTCTGAATTTCAGAAAATTATGAATGAAATTTTTAACGTTTATTCAGCGTTTTCGATTGTTTATATTGATGATGTCCTAATCTTTTCCAGGACAATAGATCAGCACTTTAAGCATTTAAAAATGTTTGAGAAAATCGTTAAAATAAACGGTTTAGTTGTTTCTGCAAAGAAGATAAAAATCTTCCAAACAAAAGTAAGGTTTTTAGGTCATAACATCTTTGAAGGAACCATCATCCCAATAGACAGAGCGATAGAATTCGCTAGTAAATTTCCAAATGAAATAAGAGAAAAAACCCAACTTCAGAGATTCTTAGGAAGTCTGAATTATGTCTCTGATTTTTATAAAAATTTAGCCCAGGATGCTAAACCATTGTTTCAAAGGCTTAGAAAGAATCCTCCTGAATGGACAAATGAATGTACGCTAGCTGTAAAGAAAATTAAGGATAGGGTAAAAACTCTACCTTGTTTAGCAATTCCACACCCAGAATCTTTCAAGATTGTAGAAACTGATGCTTCTGATAAAGGTTATGGAGGAATCCTTAAACAAAGGATGAATGCTAAAGAAACTTTAGTTCGATTTACTAGTGGAATCTGGGTTGGACCAAGAGTAAATTACTCTACAGTTAAGAAAGAAATCTTAGCAATTGTTTTATGCGTACAAAAATTTGAATCTGATTTATTAAATCAGAAATTCCTAATAAGGATTGATTGTAAAAGCGCTAAGGAAATACTCCTTAAAGATGTTAAAAACATTGCATCCAAACAGATATTTGCTCGATGGCAAGCAATTCTATCTGTTTTTGATTTTGATATTGAGTTTATAAAAGGAGAATTTAATTCATTACCTGATTTTCTAACAAGAGAGTTTCTTACAGGAAATGAGTTCAAATACTCCGGTGAAAAGGCCATTTGATGACATGACACCCACGCCGGTTAAAGAATCGGATCGGGTTAGAGAAGATGCTTATAAAATAAGTATCAAACCAGTAAACGAGAAAGAGGTAAATTACCCATATATTCCTATCAGCTTTTACACCATGAATCCGATTGAAAAAAGGTATGAAAACCTTAATCCTTGGGAAATAGCTGATTATTATACAGAACATCATTCGGGAGCACCATTCCTCCCGAAGACCTTTGAGTATTATCAAGCTATACTCTCTGAAACCAGGTCAGTAGAGATTATCCCTACAGAAAGAACAGGTCATCAGTGGGCATACAGTAAATTCCTAATAAAGAATGTTATTACCAGCGAACAATGGGGTGATTCGCTGTTAAGACAGAAGGAATTACAATATGGTAGACCAAAATGGTATAGTTATTTTGACTATATCCAAGCCTGGACAGGAGCTCTCTTATATGAGAATCGACAGAAGAAATTCAGCTGGTTTCTCCAATTTCAGCTTGAAAAAGAAATTAAAGAATTTCCTCCCTGGTTTCATGATTGGTTTTTTAACTGGGGAATTTTTCCAATTATGTTACCTGACAAGGTCCGATCTGCTTATAAGCAGTTTACTGAGGTTAATGAATCTCTTGAAAACCCCAGATTGGATTTTACAATTCAATACAAAGTTCCATGGATAGCCAAATGGGATTATATCCTGACCACTAAACGATCTAAAAAATTTGAAGAATTTACTATTGCCAATATAAAGTGGTTAACTCGAAGAGTCATGGTTAAATGGTGGGATAAATTTGATTTCTTTGGACCATCATCTGTCTATTACTGCAGAGGACTTATTCAACTGGTTAAACAACCAGAAAAGGCAAAAGCATCTGACAAGTCTAAACTGTCGAAATTACTGAAAGAGTTCTTTCACTCCCTGCCAAAAGAAGAATTGAGGAAACGATTGTCATCTGCACTAGAAGAATTAAGTGACCATGAAGCTTCTAGTGAAAGGCCTAAGGACAAGGGAGAGTGTTCCAGATCAAAGTTTAAACGCTCTAAAAGCAGCGATTCATCCGATGAAGACATGTTGTCAGACTCTCTGTTCCAAGACAGCCAGAATCCTGAAGACCCAGATGAGGCCACTTGGCCATAATTATGCTTGTACTCTTATGTATAATTATGAGTGTGCTTTTATATTTTGTCCAGATGTAATAAGTGTGTTTTGTCCTTATCTGTTCATGATTCCAGCTGTAACGGATAAGAACGTAGTGGACGATGGGGCCCATAGCGCACCCGCACTACATCTTAGCCGAAAGGAATCTTTTGCTTTATACTTTTAGTTAGTGCGCCACGCGTCCTACTAACGCTGGTTAGTTTAGATTTTAAGATAAGGAAGAATCTTTCAACTTGCACAACAAGTTGATATAAATAGAGGCAAGATGAGAAAGGGGAGATAGGTTCTTTTTTCGGAATTCTCTCTGAACTCCTCACTTCTCTTTGCTTTTGTATTACTAAGCTTTGAATGAAAAATACCTTTTCAAAATTTGAATCTCGTTCTCTTGGAAAGAAATTGTCTCAGTTATCCTTAAAGTCTGAAACTGCCAAAATCTGCAGAAAAAGAAATCTTCCGGTCAACAATCTAATCGGAGTACAAGACACACTCGGAGAACATACCGGCAAATTCAATTACTTGGTCTGGTATACTAAACCAGAGTCAGCCGAAATCCCTTTCTCATCCATCAAACCAACAGGTTGGGGAGTTGAATTCGCAGAAATTGATCAAGTAAGTAATTTATGTCTTATCATATTACTAAAGCTATAGAACATTTACTCTTTTTAGATTTAACTAATAGAAACGAAGTGGTGCAATTTAAGACTGCCATTATAGCTGAAGGTAGCGAATTGTTCACTTATCATTCTGTTAATCATAATGAACACTGTGACTGCCGAGAATATCAACGAACTTTGGCTTTGTTTAATGTTTTGTTAAATTATTTAAATCAATTAATTAGAAATAATAATTTTTAATAGACTACCTGTTGAACACCTCTTGCTAAGTAGGCAAGATTGCGCTTGCTTCCCCTATTGGTATCAGAGCCTAGGTTGAACCCAATCCATAATTCTTAGTGAAACCCAAGTCGCGTGTCCTGTTGCCAAGAAAACCATAGTTGTTAGGCGTGGTGGAGTAAATCGTTGACAGTGATCTAAGAAAAATGGAAAGGATATTTAACTCAATCTCTGGTAATTCTAGGAGATCTAGCTCATCTAGCTCCTCTAGGTCTATTATCTCAAAAAAGAAAAATAAAAATAAAGAAATATTATTAGCAGCCGATATAGATACTAGTTTACAAAATTGGAAATTACCTCCTGTCTCCTCAGATCTGATCTACAGAACTCCGTTTAAACTTCGATCTGATTACATAGTGAAAACTGTAGAGCAGGCTACTCCAGTTCATGGAAACTTACAATCGATGAGTTTATTATCAGAAGAACTCATTCGAAAGCATCAAGAGAAATACCTATTCCTTCATATAGGAATGATACAGGTAGCGGTAAAACCCGCTACTAGATTAGGGCTTAATACAGCCGCTATGCTCTGTGTCAGAGACAAAAGACACAATAAGTTCAGTGACTCCTTATTAGGAGTAGTGGAATCCTCTCTCTGTGATGGGCCAATCTTTTTTCAATGTTACCCGAATCTTACTTTGTCATTATCCGATCCACACATAATGAAAACTCTTATTCTGGACATAAAGACAATGGGGTATGACATGGTACCAGGATCAGAAAATCTAATTCTAATTTATAGAATTCATTACAAAGCAATGAACACAGTAGTTCCTAATTTGAGGGACAGTGCCACAAAGTTAGTCTCTCCAAAAGGGACGACTACTTTATTTCTGACTAATATGTCAAAAGGGAATTTAATAGTTCCCAAACCAATCCAATGGGATCAGGTTAATTTACCTGATAGCTGGCTTCTAGAAGAAGCAGTACCTCCCAAAAAGGAGGAATCAACCACTGTTCAATCTATTATGCAGTCAAGTGAAGGAGCGGTTGCTATCACCTTCAGCAGAAGCAGAAGTGTTTCTGACAGAAGATCAATGTCGGAGTCATTCTTGTCAGAACCATTACCTCCCAGGACATCGGTCTCAGTACCAGTCCTGAGAAGTACTTCAGTGATTGGGCTCCAAAGATCTGAAGAACAAGTGGCCAAGCCTGTGTACACAAGGCCACAAAGCCCAATAAGGCCTCAAAGCCCAACCCCTTCAGATATGGGCTATGATGCAGAAAGTTTGATTTCAAAGTCCTTTAAAATCATGCTGCTAGAAACAGAAGAAGAACCATTTAATAAATGGTTTCAAATGGAACTTTCTCTCAAAGAACAGAAAATGTGGAACAGAAAGTATGAACTATACAAAACCCAAAAACAGGGAAGTAAAGACTTTCCTGGGTTCCTCAAACACTGCTTCTCCATACTGAAAAGGCCTTACCCAAATCTAGAAGATCCTTCCTTTTTAACCACCCTTGAATCTCATTACAAGATCTTTATGACTTCTCGAAATAAAATCCTTAAAGAAATGCATCCACCTTTGACCGATATAACTTATCAGCCAACAGAGAATACCAAAGTAGAATGCATTCCTTTTTCTCATAATCCTTCAGAAAACCCAGCAGCTAAACAACAAAACTACACCAATCTTAGTCTCCATACCCTTGGACAGCAGTTGAATCGAGTCGAGAATCAAGTATCAAAAATAGCAGCTCAGCCAAGAACAAATATTCTTCCAAGCAGGGAAATAGCAGAATCCTCTGCAGGACCTAGAATAGAAGAAAAGGTGTTATTCAAACCAATGGACAGTAAACCCCTTAATCTCAAATTAAACAAAAATGAGGAAATGCTGGAAGAACTTACAAAGAGGCTATCCAAATTGGGAATCAAAGGAGATGACAAAAAGAAGGAAGAAGGCAAGATGAAAGCAATTGCTCCATTAACAATGGAGTCAGAAGCAGAAGAAAAATCAGATACAGATCACGAGTTAATTCAACTCGAACAGATGCTAAAAGAAACTGAACCAGCAGAAGTTAACAGGATAAAATATCCTAAAGCTAGAGCAACAATGGAGTTAAAGCCATACTATCCAAGACCTTCGCCAATAAATCTGCAATTTGAAGATACAGGTTACAATTACATGCAGTATGATGGAACTTCAATAGTCGAATGGAATATTGATGGACTATCCGATTATCAAATCAAAAATGTCCTTCAATATATGACTATGTATGCTACTGCGAGTAGAGCTAAGGGTAATGATGACCCTAGCACAGCTAAAGCCCTAATAGCAGGGTTTGGTGGCCAACTTAAAGGTTGGTGGGACTTCGCAGTCTCTACAGAAGGAAAGGAGATCATATTCAAAATGGTTAAACAAGAAGGCGCCCAGCAAGTACCAGATGTGGTTAATACCCTATTATATACTATAGGGTTACACTTTATCGGATCAGTAAATATGCTGATCGAAAGAGCCCAAGAGCAGTTAATTAATCTGCGATGCCCGGATTTATCACATTTTAAATGGTATAAAGATACCTTCTTCTCTTTAGTATTTATAAGAGAAGATAGCAATAATAGTGTTTGGAAAGAAAAGTTCTTGGCAGGATTACCGGCACTATTTGCAGAAAGAGTAAGGGATCAAATACGAAGCAAACATAACGGTAATATACCGTATCAGGATTATACATACGGCGAATTAGCCTCTGAAATAGTAACTGCAGGTGTCTCTCTGTGTAATGAATTAAAAATTCATAAGCAGATGAAGAAAGAGCGCTTTCATGGTAAACAAATTCTTGGAAGCTTTTGTGACCAGTATGGCATTCAACCTTTAAAATTTCCGTCCACGAAATTTCGAGGGGGTAGGGGAGAGCCGGCACACAAGCAGGCACACAAACCATACAAACCCTACAAGAAAAACAGGCGCTTATATTACAAGAAACCCTGGAAAGAAAAGGGAAAAACTGTAAGGGTTAACAACCCAGAGAAGGGAAGAAAAAGGCCTGATCAGAGCAAAGCAGAGAAAACTATAGTCTGCTACAGATGTGGCAAAAGAGGACATTATGCCAACAAATGTCGAGTGAAGCAGCAAATACAGGCATTAACTATAGATGAAGACTTAAAAGAAGCATTAGCAAAAATCTTGCTAAACGAAACAGACTCTGAACAGGAGACAATGGAAATCAATGCAGTAGACTATACCACTGAAGAGGAAAGCAGCACAGAAGTAGAAGAGCACCAGAAAGAGGATTGTGGTGGACAATGTGATTACTATAAATCACTATGTGCGATGAATGGTCTTATGGTGTTAACCAAAGAGGATAATTTCATCCTCGATTTAATAGATAACATCGAAGATCCAGAAAAGAAGAGAGAAAAACTAGAGACTTATATTGATCTCTACAAAAATACAGGGGTAACGACCCCAGTACAGACTCAGCAATCTGAGAGAAACCAGTCTCCATATAATCTAAAAGAGATACTGGAAAGAATTAAAAATTCAAAAAATCAGAAAGAGCCAACAGTGGCAGAATTACGCTCAGAACTCAACTCAGTAAAAACTGAGATTAGAGAGTTAAAAGAAAGAATAGGTGTTTTAGAGCTGTTAAATGAACAGCAGCAATTAGCCATAGAAGAACAAGAGCTAGATGGAGAAACAAAAGATTTAAATAATCTCCATTATATCAACATGGCAGATAGGGTAATAACCCATAAATGGCACACTAGGGTGACTATAGTAGTACACAAGGAGTGGGTGTTTGAAACCAATGCCTTGATCGACTCCGGAGCTGATCTTAACTGTATCAATGAAGGACTAGTTCCTTCAAAGTACTTTTCAAAGACACTCGAAGAATTGCATACAGCGGATGGAAGCAAGATGTCGGTAAGATACAAATTAAACAATACTGCCATCTGCAATCAAGGTACATGCTTTGAGATCCCCTTTCTTATGGTAAAAGGATTATCTCATCCTGTCATTTTAGGGAATCCCTTTTTACATATGCTATACCCTATTAGGCAGATAACTAAAGAAGGGATAAGTACAGAGATAAATGGAAAAGTAATCACTTTTCATTTTACTTCTCAACCAAAATTAAAACAAATAGATGTGTTAAAAAACACAATAGAAAGTAAGACTAAGTTTATTAACTCTTTAAGACAAGAAGTTGTCTATAAAAGCATAGACCAAAGGTTAAAAGAACCTAGAATGCAACAAAGGATTAAAGAAGTCCAGGAAGAGTTAACAAGAAGCATTTGTGCTGAAAGCCCCGATGCTTTCTGGTCTAGAAAAAAACATGTGGTAAATTTGCCATATGAGCCTGATTTCTCAGAAAAGGCTATTCCTACAAAGGCCAGGCCCATTGCAATGGGACCAAGGCATTTAGAAATTTGTAAAAAAGAAGTTGCTGAGCTAGAGGCTAAAGGGTTAATTAGAAAAAGTGATAGCCCATGGAGTTGTCCGGCCTTTTATGTAGAAAATGCAGCCGAGCTGGAAAGAGGAGTACCCAGACTAGTCATAAACTATAAGCCCTTAAATAAGGCGCTTAGATGGGTTAGATATCCTCTACCAAATAAAAGAGACTTGCTAAATAGGCTTTATGAAGCCACAGTGTTCTCTAAATTTGATATGAAGTCTGGATACTGGCAAATCCAGATTGCAGAAGAGGATAAGTATAAAACAGCATTCACTGTGCCTTTTGGGCATTATGAATGGAATGTCATGCCTTTTGGACTAAAAAATGCCCCTTCTGAATTTCAGAAAATTATGAATGAAATTTTTAACGTTTATTCAGCGTTTTCGATTGTTTATATTGATGATGTCCTAATCTTTTCCAGGACAATAGATCAGCACTTTAAGCATTTAAAAATGTTTGAGAAAATCGTTAAAATAAACGGTTTAGTTGTTTCTGCAAAGAAGATAAAAATCTTCCAAACAAAAGTAAGGTTTTTAGGTCATAACATCTTTGAAGGAACCATCATCCCAATAGACAGAGCGATAGAATTCGCTAGTAAATTTCCAAATGAAATAAGAGAAAAAACCCAACTTCAGAGATTCTTAGGAAGTCTGAATTATGTCTCTGATTTTTATAAAAATTTAGCCCAGGATGCTAAACCATTGTTTCAAAGGCTTAGAAAGAATCCTCCTGAATGGACAAATGAATGTACGCTAGCTGTAAAGAAAATTAAGGATAGGGTAAAAACTCTACCTTGTTTAGCAATTCCACACCCAGAATCTTTCAAGATTGTAGAAACTGATGCTTCTGATAAAGGTTATGGAGGAATCCTTAAACAAAGGATGAATGCTAAAGAAACTTTAGTTCGATTTACTAGTGGAATCTGGGTTGGACCAAGAGTAAATTACTCTACAGTTAAGAAAGAAATCTTAGCAATTGTTTTATGCGTACAAAAATTTGAATCTGATTTATTAAATCAGAAATTCCTAATAAGGATTGATTGTAAAAGCGCTAAGGAAATACTCCTTAAAGATGTTAAAAACATTGCATCCAAACAGATATTTGCTCGATGGCAAGCAATTCTATCTGTTTTTGATTTTGATATTGAGTTTATAAAAGGAGAATTTAATTCATTACCTGATTTTCTAACAAGAGAGTTTCTTACAGGAAATGAGTTCAAATACTCCGGTGAAAAGGCCATTTGATGACATGACACCCACGCCGGTTAAAGAATCGGATCGGGTTAGAGAAGATGCTTATAAAATAAGTATCAAACCAGTAAACGAGAAAGAGGTAAATTACCCATATATTCCTATCAGCTTTTACACCATGAATCCGATTGAAAAAAGGTATGAAAACCTTAATCCTTGGGAAATAGCTGATTATTATACAGAACATCATTCGGGAGCACCATTCCTCCCGAAGACCTTTGAGTATTATCAAGCTATACTCTCTGAAACCAGGTCAGTAGAGATTATCCCTACAGAAAGAACAGGTCATCAGTGGGCATACAGTAAATTCCTAATAAAGAATGTTATTACCAGCGAACAATGGGGTGATTCGCTGTTAAGACAGAAGGAATTACAATATGGTAGACCAAAATGGTATAGTTATTTTGACTATATCCAAGCCTGGACAGGAGCTCTCTTATATGAGAATCGACAGAAGAAATTCAGCTGGTTTCTCCAATTTCAGCTTGAAAAAGAAATTAAAGAATTTCCTCCCTGGTTTCATGATTGGTTTTTTAACTGGGGAATTTTTCCAATTATGTTACCTGACAAGGTCCGATCTGCTTATAAGCAGTTTACTGAGGTTAATGAATCTCTTGAAAACCCCAGATTGGATTTTACAATTCAATACAAAGTTCCATGGATAGCCAAATGGGATTATATCCTGACCACTAAACGATCTAAAAAATTTGAAGAATTTACTATTGCCAATATAAAGTGGTTAACTCGAAGAGTCATGGTTAAATGGTGGGATAAATTTGATTTCTTTGGACCATCATCTGTCTATTACTGCAGAGGACTTATTCAACTGGTTAAACAACCAGAAAAGGCAAAAGCATCTGACAAGTCTAAACTGTCGAAATTACTGAAAGAGTTCTTTCACTCCCTGCCAAAAGAAGAATTGAGGAAACGATTGTCATCTGCACTAGAAGAATTAAGTGACCATGAAGCTTCTAGTGAAAGGCCTAAGGACAAGGGAGAGTGTTCCAGATCAAAGTTTAAACGCTCTAAAAGCAGCGATTCATCCGATGAAGACATGTTGTCAGACTCTCTGTTCCAAGACAGCCAGAATCCTGAAGACCCAGATGAGGCCACTTGGCCATAATTATGCTTGTACTCTTATGTATAATTATGAGTGTGCTTTTATATTTTGTCCAGATGTAATAAGTGTGTTTTGTCCTTATCTGTTCATGATTCCAGCTGTAACGGATAAGAACGTAGTGGACGATGGGGCCCATAGCGCACCCGCACTACATCTTAGCCGAAAGGAATCTTTTGCTTTATACTTTTAGTTAGTGCGCCACGCGTCCTACTAACGCTGGTTAGTTTAGATTTTAAGATAAGGAAGAATCTTTCAACTTGCACAACAAGTTGATATAAATAGAGGCAAGATGAGAAAGGGGAGATAGGTTCTTTTTTCGGAATTCTCTCTGAACTCCTCACTTCTCTTTGCTTTTGTATTACTAAGCTTTGAATGAAAAATACCTTTTCAAAATTTGAATCTCGTTCTCTTGGAAAGAAATTGTCTCAGTTATCCTTAAAGTCTGAAACTGCCAAAATCTGCAGAAAAAGAAATCTTCCGGTCAACAATCTAATCGGAGTACAAGACACACTCGGAGAACATACCGGCAAATTCAATTACTTGGTCTGGTATACTAAACCAGAGTCAGCCGAAATCCCTTTCTCATCCATCAAACCAACAGGTTGGGGAGTTGAATTCGCAGAAATTGATCAAGTAAGTAATTTATGTCTTATCATATTACTAAAGCTATAGAACATTTACTCTTTTTAGATTTAACTAATAGAAACGAAGTGGTGCAATTTAAGACTGCCATTATAGCTGAAGGGTAGCGAATTGTTCACTTATCATTCT